>NC_137496.1:5942487-6098663 GCF_963082875.1 Corella eumyota | reverse complement strand
ATGGGGAGATGGAGATGATGGAGATGGAGATGATGGAGATGGAGATGATGGAGATGGAGATGATGGAGATGGAGATGATGGAGATGGAGATGATGGAGATGGAGATGATGGAGATGGAGATGATGGAGATGGAGATGATAGAGATGGAGATGATGGAGATGGAGATGATGGAGATGGAGATGATGGAGATGGAGATGATGGAGATGGAGATGATGGAGATGGAGATGATGGAGATGGAGATGATGGAGATAGAGATGATGGAGATGGAGATGATGGAGATGGAGATGATGGAGAAGATGGAGATGGAGATGATGGAGATGGAGATGATGGAGATGGAGATGATGGAGATGGAGATGATGGAGATGGAGATGATGGAGATGGAGATGATGGAGATGGAGATGATGGAGATGGAGATGATGGAGATGGAGATGATGGAGATAGAGATGATGGAGATGGAGATGATGGAGATGGAGATGATGGAGATGGAGATGATGGAGATGGAGATGATGGAGATGGAGATGATGGAGATGGAGATGATGGAGATGGAGATGATGGAGATGGAGATGATGGAGATGGAGATGATAGAGATGGAGATAGAGATGATGGAGATGGAGATGATGGAGATGGAGATGATGGAGATGGAGATGATGGAGATGATGGAGATGGAGATGATGGAGATGGAGATGATGGAGATGGAGATGATGGAGATGGAGATGGAGATGATGGAGATGATGGAGATGGAGATGATGGAGATGGAGATGGAGATGATGGAGATGGAGATGATGGAGATGGAGATGATGGAGATGGAGATGATGGAGATGGAGATGATGGAGATGGAGATGATGGAGATGGAGATGATGGAGATGGAGATGATGGAGATGGAGATGATGGAGATGGAGATGATGGAGATGGAGATGATGGAGATGGAGATGATGGAGATGGAGATGATGGAGATGGAGATGATGGAGATGGAGATGATGGAGATGGAGATGATGGAGATGGAGATGATGGAGATGGAGATGATGGAGATGGAGATGATGGAGATGGAGATGATGGAGATGGAGATGATGGAGATGATGGAGATGGAGATGATGGAGATGGAGATGATGGAGATGGAGATGATGGAGATGGAGATGATGGAGATGGAGATGATGGAGATGGAGATGTTGGAGATGGAGATGATGGAGATGGAGATGATGGTGATGAAGATGATGGAGATGGAAATGATGGAGATGGAGATGATGGAGATGGAGATGGTGAAGATGGACATGATGGAGATAAAGATTATGGATATGTAAATGATGGAGTTGGAGATGATGGAGATGGAGATGATAGAGATGGAGATGTGGGAGATGGAGATAATGGAGATGGAGATGTTGGAGCTGGAGATAATGAAATTGGAGATGATGGAGATGGGGATGATGGAGATGATGGAGATGATCGAAATAGAGTTGATAGATATGGAGATGATGGAGATGATGGAGATAGAAATGATGGAGATGGAGATGATGGAGATGGAGATGATAAAGATGATGAAGATGGAGATGATGGAGAAGGAGATGATGGAGATGGAGATGATGGAGATGATGGAGATGGAGATAATGGAGATGGAGATAATGGAGATGGAGATGATGGAGATGAAGATGATGGAGATGGAGATGGAGATGGAGATGTTGGAGATGGAAATGATAGAGATGGAGAGGATGGAGATGAAAATGATGGAGATGGAGATGATGGACAGGGAGATGATGGAGATAATGGAGATAGAAATGATTAAGATGGAAATGATAGATATGATGGAGATGGAGATGATGGAGATGGACATGATGGAGATGGAGATGATGGAGATGGAGATGATGGAGATGGAGATAATAGAGATGGAGATGATGGAGATAGAGATGATAGAGATGAAAATGATGGAAATGGAGATGGAGGATGAGATGATGGAAATGGAGATGATAGAAATGGAGATGATGGAGATAGAGATGTAGGAGATAGAGATGTTGGAGATGGAGATGATGGAGATAGAGATTATGGATATGGAGATGATGGAGATGGAGATGATGGAGATGAAGATGATGGATATGGAGATGATGGAGATGATGGAGATGGATATGATGAAGATGGAAATGATGGAGATGGAGATGATGGAGATGGAGATGATGGAGATGAAGATAATGGAGATAGAGATAATGGAAATGGAGATGATGGAGATGGAGATGATGGCGATGGAGATGATGGAGATGGAGATGATGGAGATGGAGATGATGAGGATGGACATGATGGAGATAAAGATTATGGAGGTGGAGATGATGGAGATGAACGTGATGGAGATGGAGATGATGGAGATGGAGATGATGGAGATGATGGAGATGATGGAGATGGAGATGATGAAAATGGAGATGATGGAGATAATGGAGATAGAAATGATGGAGATGGAGATGATAGAGATGATGGAGATAGAGATGATGGAGATAGACATGATGCAGATGAAGATGATGGATATGGAGATGATGGAGATGATGGAGATGGATATGATGAAGATGGAAATGATGGAGATGGAGATGATGGAGATGATGGAGATGGAGATAATGGAGATGTAGATAATGGAAATGGAGATGATGGAGATGGAGATGATGGAGATGGAGATGATGGTGATGGAGATGATGGAGATGGAGATGATAAAGATGGACATGATGGAGATAAAGATTATGGAGATGGAGATGATGGAGATGATGGAGATGAAGATGATGGAGTTGGAGATGATGGAGATAGAGATGATGGAGATGATGGAGATGATGGAGATGATGGAGATGGAGATGATGGAGATGGAGATGATGAATATGGAGATGATGGAGATAATGGAAATAGAAATGATGGAGATGGAGATGATAGAGATGATGGAGATGGAGATGATGGAGATAGACATGATGGAGATGCAGATGATGGAGATGAAGATGATGGAGATAGAGATGATGGAGATGAAGATGATGGATATGGAGATGATGGAGATGATGAAGATGGAGATGATAGAGAAAAGAAACCAAGTGTTTCTACTACTACACTACTTCTCTGGTATATTGTTATCTAGTTTACGAATTAATTTAATTTTTATAATAAAATTTTAATTCGAAATATAAATTTTTTTTTTAAAGCTACCAAAAAATTTCTTTTTTTTAGCATTGTTAATTTTTAAATTATTTTAATGTTTCTTTTATTTTAGTATAATGCTATATTGTAAAAAATTAATAAAATTACTTTTCGATGTGAATATGACCACAAGCCAAAAGTTTCCCCATCTTTCCTGAATTTGATGAAGCAAGTCTCTTAAATGTGTAAAAGTGGGAGCCACTCCTGATGCTTTCTTGTTAATAAAAATAACAACTTTAAGTTGGATAAAATCATAATCTGGTTTAAGGTCTTCTACACGACTAACAATATTCTAAAAAATTTTATAATTTAAATTTTGTTAATATACAAAATAAAAGCTAAAAAATTCAAATTATTTTTTTCAAATTTTTATTTCAATAAATATTAAATTATTGTTTTCTAGGTGAATATCCCATCTCCTTCAATGTTATTTTAAACTAAATGTAATACAACTAAAGATTTAAATACAACAACATTTAAAGGTAGTCTAAAATCAGATACATATGTTAATCAATGCATTGCAATTGGTAATCTTTATATAATGAAGCTTAGTGAATGAATAACATATATGTAAAACGCCAAATGTAGAGTGGCCTATAAACTAGTATTTATAAATACATTTAACAAAAAAACATTATTTTTTATGAATATACTCTTACTATAAATTTTAAGAAATTTTTTTTTAAATTTTTCACTAAACCTTACCTGTTGGTCTGTCAATACATTTTCCAATAATTTTTGATTACTGAATAATTGCTTCTCAAGAACTTGAGATTGATCCTTTTTGAGGACTTAAATTTTTTCATGCAAAGCTCGTAATTTGTCAAAAAGAAAACAAGTTTTTCTTTCCTCTGCCAAAGCTAAAATTAAAAGATTAAATAAATAACAGAAATGCTTATGAAATATTTCCTTATACATTTTTAATCAGCATTATCGTAATATTGTATATTTTCCACTTTTTTCATAATGAACAGAGCAATATGCAGCCTTAATAGGTGGATTGACATTTTCCTTGGTCTGAGTTGCAAAGTAACTTCAACTTGGGTTGATTGATCTTTAAGATCAGTGTCTGTTTTCGTTAGATTGACAAACAGCTCACTTTTGGCACTCAGGTTTTGGTGTAAATTCTAAAAAAAATAATTTATTTTTTTAAACTATAAGCAAACTTTTTTCTTTCTATTTTAATTTTTGTTTGACTTTTTTTTTCTATTTTAAAAAAAGTGTCAAAATTTTTTAAAAAATGAACTGAAATTTTGGATTTGACTCAACAAAGTTGACTTAACAAAGTTAGTTTTGACTCAACAAAGTTAGTGAACTGTAATTTTGGTTTTGACTCAACAAAGTTAGTGTTGTTCATAATAAAGTGCTACAGCATGGATGCAGTAGGAATCTAACTTCATTGAGTTATGCCTACTGCATGTCACTGGCCTAACTGTATCATATAATATCCTTAGTTTACTTAAAAAAAATTACCTCTCACTCATTTTGTTGTTCAAGTAATTTAGAATATTCAGTTTCGTTAACATCCTGATTATTTAGTTTTTAGCCTTATTTGCTTGATACAAGTTAAGTTTTACTGTCTTTAATCTGGAATTAAACAAAATAATTAAAAATGCAAATACAAAAAATTAAATATTATTTTTTTATAGGGAAAAATTTAAAATGATAAAAAACAATCAAAATAATAAAAATATTAAAAATTTAATAAAAAATTTAACACCAAAAATTGTTAAAATAAAAATATTAAATTTAAGTAAATTGTAATTTTACATAAACAAAAAAATAAATATGTTTTTAATTTAAAATACTTGGGTAAATTAAAAAACTTTTACTAAAATATTAAGTTTAGTTAAATTACTACAAATTTAAAATAAAATATAAATAAAATTTACAGCAAAAATTTTTTAATTCAAAAATTAAAAAAATTGTATTTTTTACAAATGAAAAAAAATAAAATTGTTTATTTTAAATACTCACTTTTCCAGGTAAACATGACTTATGTTCCACGTGTTATTGCACCTTTCCACAACAAGGTCAAGTTAAGAGGTCAAATGTGCAGTAGTGGTCGTGGAAGGTAAATTGTTCAACAAAGCACAAAATTCTTTGCTGAGTTGGTTGTAGTGGGGTTCAAGGTGTTGAAGTTGCTCAATTGAACTCTGAGATAATTTAAAAATAAAAAAATAATATAAATAAAAATTATTTTTTTAATTGAAAAGACTAATTTAAAATTTTATTGAATGTGTATTTAAAATTTAGTAAATAAATTTAGAATTTCGTAAAAAAAAAATTAAAGAAGTGGTTCGGTCGCAAAGTTTCTTTTTTAATTAAGTTAAAATTTTTCCAACTAACACGAGAATATCATTATTTTAAAAATTGGTCAAGTAGTTTTTGAGATATCGGGATTTAAAAGTAAAAGGGGAAGTCCCAATGCTCGCGAGTCACGTGACGCACAACGTCATCGTCAAACACTTACAAGAAACAGACAGGTTAACAGAATGTTTCTGAAGCAAAGTTTACCTGTTAGAACAGTAAGTTTTGCTTAAAACCTTATATATCCGACAATTTTGTTGGGTCTCATATAAGAATAGTTCTTATAATCACTAAACGTCACATGGGTTAACACACATAAAGTATATTATACATCAATAAACTATAAACTAAATACTCTGGTTAACATCTTTTATTTATTTTTTTATTAATAATTTCAAACAATTTTTAATATAACGTACAATATACGTAAGCACTTGTACCCCTGGCAACAATTATTAGTGTTTGCTGCCTTTCTTAACTTTAGTTTGTGCTTTACACTTGTTAAAATATAACCTGAATAATTGTTATAGTATAACCTAAATAAAAGTATATTTTGTCTATATAGGCTATATACGCTAATTTGACAATATATTAGTTAACAACAATGAAGTGATTTTATTTTAAACAAAACTAAGACTGTGTTAACGGTAAACTTTGCTTTAATAAGACTTAGTTGACCTGTCTGTTTCTTGCAAGAATTTTTAAGCGTTTTTGGCTCGTAAACTTTCAAAATTAACAAGTTTGTTTTCTGCAAAAAAAAATTAAAAAGAGTACAACAAACGGCTGAAAGAGGACAAAATAGGGTCATTTTCCTATGTCTGCCAGCATATGATCTTACGACGATGACGTCGTGCGTCACGTGACTCGCAAGCGTTGGGACTTTCTCTATTACTTTTAAATCCCGATATCTCAAAAACTACTTGACCAATTTTTAAAATAATGATATCCTCGTGCAAGTTGCGAAAATTCCAGCATAATTAAAAAAGAAACTCTACGACCGAACCATCTCTTTAAGTAAAAAAATAAATATTTAATAAAATTATTAAAAAAATTAGGACAAATCCTACTTGGTGTTGTTCCAATAATTCTTCCACTTCTTTATCATTATCAGGTATTTGAGTTTGAATCCTCAGTACTACAGCTTGGTTTACGTCATTCAGTTTATGAAGTAAAACATTAAGACGTGAGATATAGGTTTGGCAATTCTCTTCAGTGTCATTTTCTACAAAATTTCGGGAAAATATTTTTTAGACTTGTTGAAATTAAACATTTGTCTAAATTAAAAATAAAAAAATGTTGTCATAATGTTTTATATTTATGTATTTAAAAAACAAAAATAACTTAAATATTATTACAATACCAAACATAGTTAAATAACTAAATTTTAAAAATTTGGCAAAAATAGATTGTTACCATTTAAACAGTAATAAATATAAAAATTTTAAAACAAATTTAGAACTCTATAAGTTACAAAAAAAATTTAAACTTTTAAAAATATATTATTAAAAAACTTTTTAAATCACCAAAACAATAATTTTCAAAATTATTTAAAATTACAAAAAAATTAAAATTGTATAAAAATAACTTTTAAAACATTTTAAATTACAAAAAAGTCTAAAACCAACTAAAAATTAGTTTTTAAAACCTTTTAAAACTTTAGTTTAATAACAATTTATAACTCTTACGTTTTTGTAGTTCAAGAAGAAAGTTAATTGCATGTTGTCAAAAAAGTTTAATGTCTTGTCTTGCTTTGTAGAGATGTTGTTTATCCGAATATTTACCTAGTTTGCACATTGTTAAAATTGTTTTTATGTTTGAAAAAAAAAATGGTGTTTATTGTTTGTAAGTATTGCAATAGCAATGAACATGTTAAATTAAACCATAATTTTTGTACACAATGGGGTTTGCTGTTAAATAAAGAAGAGATGGCTATAATATATTATTTTTTTAAAGGATATACATATGATGTTATAACCAACTTTCTGTACAAGCATCATGGCATAAAATTAAGCACGAGAACTTTAAAGTCAAGACTATCAGTTTATAATTTGTCACGCCGCTCTTTGTTAAATGAAAATAAATTAAAAAATTTAATCAAAGAAAAAATTTATGGGTCTGGCTGCCTAATGCGTTACAGAATGATGGATTTCTTTAAAATTGGGTGTCATAACCACTAGAAAAAGTGTAGAAATTGCTCTTCGAGAATTTAATCCTGAAGGATCTTCATTAAGACGGGCAAAAAAATTAAAAAGAAGATCATACTGTGTTCCAGGACCCAATTACTGCTGGCATGTAGATGGGTATGATAAGCTGAAGCCATATGGATTTTGTATTCATGGATGTATTGACGGGTATAGTCGCAAAATTCTTTGGCTTGAAGTTTTAAGATCAAATTATAATCCTTCAACAATTGCAAACTGTTTTTAACATACGTGAAAAATAAAAGTGGCTGCCCCAAAAGAGTAAGAAGCGATTGCGGGACCGAAAATGGAATATTAGCATCTGCACAATGCTTTTTTATTGATTCTACTGAAGGACATATTTATGGGACATCTCCTCATAATCAACGTAATAAATCTTGGTGGTCCACATTGCGAAAATCTGTAACAACATGGTGGATGAATTTCTTTAAAGATTTGATTAATCATTACACTCCAGGAAGTAACATGCAGAGTGAATGTTTATGGTTCAGTTTTGCAAATGTTTTACAAAAGGATTTAAATAAATTTAAAGAAAATTGGAACACACACTATAATATATTAGAAAATCAAGATTTGATACAGTTTGTGGCCGTCCTAATAAAATATACAACTTTCCTGAATATAGAAACACCTACGATTTTTTAATACTCATTGATTAACAACAATGCGAATATGTTAGACAAAATTTCTTACAAAATTCTAATCAAGAAAGTGCTTTTCAGGATTACTTTACGTATGTTATGGAAGAAACCGGCTTAGCATGTCCGCAAAACTCGCATGAGTCGTTATTGCTGTACCTTAAACTGTGTGGATATGCTCTTTGTTACTGACTAAAATAAGTGTTATTTTAGAAGGTTCAAACATGCCAAACACAAGCAAATTTGCTATTTCAAGTTCTGTGTAATAAGTAGTTAGTAAGTAGCCTATTAAATTATAAAAAATTTTTTGGGGTATTTAGAAGGTAAGGAAAGGGATTTGAATTAAAATTACCTCTTGTTGCATGTGAAGTAAGTTTGTATTATTTAGCAGTGCCCTTATATATATAAATATTTTTTGTAATCATTTGCTATTTTAATTTGTAATCATTTGGCATTTTTTTAAATTATTTTAGTGTTTGTAGTACTACTTTAGTTTCTATTGTATAACATTCATTTTTTTTAAATATGAAAATCAATAAAACGAAATTGATTGTTATCAAATTAAAAATTTTATTTGCAGTATTTAAATCAATCCAAACCCAATTTCCCATTGAACAACTTTTTCAAATGAACTTTCCATATTACTAGCAGAGCTTATAAGTGTGGGCAATCTTAGTGTCATGTGCTAACCGTTGGTAAACACTAGCAACTCGTGCCATTTGCAGTTTTTTTGCAATCATTTACAAATACAACCGTTAAATCATAAGGCGAACCAAGCGCAGGCTTAGTAGGCAATCCACATATAAATTTCATGATAGTAGACAGTTTTATTTCAGCCTTTTCTGTAATAAAGTTGTACATCAAAATATTTTATAAAAAGTTAATGTTTACACGAAAAAAAAACATATTTTCATTATCTACCCATAAATTTTAAAACTTACTGTCATAATATTTTAAAATTTACCGTCATAATATGAAGCTTCAAGAAAATCTAGGAAACTTTTGTATGTCTGAATTTTTCGGGTTTTGTAATTGCTTCCTTCTTCTGAAAATTGAGGTTTGAGAAGGTTGCTAATCGTATCAAAATCCCAATGAAACAATTCAAAAGGACAAAACACTGGTTCAAACAATGCCACATTAGCACATAGTGCAGACCTCATATTGTAACATTTCATTCCCTTTGAAATATTATTCAGTGCATTTAGGAACGGTTCAACCCTTTTTTTGATAAATAAACTTCTATTGAATAAATCGTTGAATATGCTTAAATGACATAAAAAATGTTCATATATAGGCTATAAATTAATAATTAAAAATACTTTAAAAAACATTTATTAAAACAACAATTTACCTGAATATATAAATTGGAAAACAATGAATCACTTTTAAGTTCATCCGGAACAGTTTCAGTAGCACCATCAATTCCATTTAGTAAGTATTTGTAAACCCATGGGGATAAAAAGCCGGGTCCACACCCTCCATTGCATAGGCTTGCAACAAATAAATGACCAATTACCTGTACAGTGCCATCAACAACACTTACAATTCCACAACACGGTTCTAAACCCTTTTTTTCATCTCCACTAAAATACTGCGACTTAATGTCATTAATGGCTTCTGTACATAACCAATATATATAATTTATCATGAGAACCCACATTATTATTTAAATAAATAAATATAACAAAAACTAATGTTACTCTAAAATATCTACATTGATTAAACATAAATTAAGTTAAATTTAAACCTGCATAGAAGTCACGAGAAACGCCACCAGTGTCAACTCGACTTTCTCCAATAAAGGTAAATCTATACGCCATATTCTGTTTCTTTTTATTCCAGGTTTTGTCAAAAAATCTTTAAAAGCCCATCCTCTTCTAACATTGATGTTAAGAAAATCATCATTTTAAGACACATTTACTTTTTGAATTTCTTCTAGAATAGATTTTACGATATTATCAGCATTTTTTGGTAATACTGATGTTGTACTGATACCATGGTCAATACTGCCTTCAGTTTCAACATCTTCACATAAGTCAATTGTGGAGCTACTATTTCCACAATAATAAACTGGGTCTCAACTTTGGCCACACTCACTGGCATGAACCTCAATAATGCTCCGCAAAAACCTTTGATTGCATATTGGGCACAATGTTGTAGGCTCTCTGTTTAAATAAAACTAAGTTAAGCATAATGCTACCACAAAACTTGTGATTTTTAATTTAACTTTAAAAGTAGGCCTGTCTACCCAATTAATTGTTTTAATAAAGTTTACATTTTTTTATTTTTTATTTTGGTTTTTCGCACATTGATAAAACTAAATAGTAAATATGATATACAATTAATATTACAACAATGCGACGGGAAAAAATGACAAAATCAATTTAATGATTTAAAACATGTCAAAAGTATTAATGTTTACATAAAGATTTTAAGTATGTTATGGCATGGTCACCAAACCCAAACATTTATACTATAAATTCATTACTTAGCTAAATCAGCTGCTTTTTCTGTTTTGCTTGTGCTTGCTGTTTCAGAGTTGTCTGTACTAGTCAAATCAAAAGCTACATCCATGCTGTTTTTTTAAACAAGTGTCATTGTTTTTATCGGGACACAAGTAAAAGACTATTTTTCCAAAGGGCCTTTCCAGTTCCTCTTTATACCTTATTAAAGAAAATTTTGTATGGCTGCCTGGAATACTGTTAACTATTGTTCCATCCGGGTACAGTAGGTTATAGTCTATATGGCTGTTAAAATGTTGATCGTATGCAATTCTCTTTTTTATTGCCTCTTGTCTAATTGTACCTGAAGAACATCTCTTTTTTACTTTTAAGGGTAAAACAGAACCACGCATAATTTGAAAGTTGTTATTTATTAACCCAATGCCAATAGTTACTTCTTTATCCAACTTTAAAAACTTTTTTTTTGTTCGAAAAGACAGAGATTGACACTTGGTTGACTGTTGATTATAGTAGTCATTATATTTATAAAGCGCTTGAATTGGATAACCACAGTTTTTACAAAATCCCATTATTTTAACATAAATGATTTTTCCCTTAGGAAAGAAAAGAAAGGAAATTTTTTTAAGAAAGGAAAAAAAAGAAGGAAATTTTTTTAAGAAAGGAAAAAAAAGAAATTACAATGTATACAACTGTTAAATGAAGTTTTAGTGTGACAGACTGTCATTGTTACACAGCGTGCCTGGTAATTACCAATTTTTTTATAAATATTTATTTATTCTCGATGTGGGTTCTAGACCTAAATATAGAGTACCATCATTTAACACGACCTGGTCTCGAGTTGACTTTGGCAGTTTAGAACATTATAGATTATTTTGCCTAATAATTAAGCTGCTAATTTAGTGTTGGCTCAGCAGGAGTTCATACTGTTTATAGCGTCGAACCCAGAACCTCATGCCAAGCCAAGTGTTCTGACCACTACACCAGTCTGCCAGTGCGATTTAGATTGATAATTACAAAACTAGGAATAAGCAAGCAAAATATACTAAGTACCAGATTAAATAAACTAGTTTTAACCTTACAAGTTTGACATTTATTAAACAAATATTCTTTTTAACTCGAAAGTAAGAGAAGGCTAATCGCTAACTGGAGTATCTTAGCACAAGGCTAGTAAAGTTGAGCCTTTGCAAAGGTAAAACGCCATGAAAATATATTTGCGGTTCTTGAAAACTTATTTTCAGTTTTTGAAAACTTATTTTCGGTTTTTGAAAACTTATTTTCGGTTTACGTAAAACTTATTTTCGGTTTTTAAAAAATTATTTTTGGTTTTCGAAAACTTATTTTCGATTTTTGAAAACTTATTTTCGGTTTACGTAAAACTTATTTTCAGTTTTTGAAAACTTATTTTCGGTTTTTGAAAACTTATTTTCGGTTTACGTAAAACTTGATTTTGGTTTTTGAAAACTTATTTTCGGTTTTTGAAAACTTATTTGCAGTTTTTGGAAACTTATTTTCGGTTTACGTAAAACTTATTTGCGGTTTTTGAAAACTTATTTTCGTTTTTTATTATTTTTTTGGTTTGCCCTTCTGGGCCACCGTAGTATACGTTTAATAATTGCATAGAACAATGGCAGTTAAAACGTTAAAGGGCCTGCGACATGTTTTTTGTGTTTTTAGTTTAAGTAATATATTTTGGTCTAAAAATGTTAACTGATTTTTTCTCAATTTAAAAAAAATAAATTTAAATTTTTTTGAAAATCTAATATTAGAGTTTTGTAATTATGTTTCGAAATCTTAGATTTTAAAACATATTGTTATTGTCATTATATTTATTATTATTATGGTTCGAAATCTTAGATTTCGAAACATATTGTTTTTGTCATTATGGTTCGAAATCTTAGATTTCGAAACATATTGTTATTGTCAGTAAATTTTAGTATGTTGTTTATAATAACATTGTGTTCCAATCCTCCTATTCTCAAAATTTAATTATTATTAATTACTAGTTGCTTGTTTATTTATTAAAATTTAAAGATCGTTATTAATTTTTCAAATCTTGGTCAATTGTATATTATGATATTGGTAACTCAAAAATGTATTAAAATTTTTATTTTTATTACTAATTACCAAGTAATAGGTGTTTGTTTATTAAAATTTAAAAAATTGTTATTATTTTTTTAAATCCTGGTCAATCGTATATTATGATATGAGTTACAAATAAACGAATTAAAGTATTACTTTTTGTATGTTTATTATATTTAAATGCTTGTTTATTTAATAAAAATTAAGGATTGTTATTTAAGCGCGGAACAAGGAAAAAAAATTAATTTTTTAGTCTAATAATTAAAAAAAGGTATACGTAATATTTGATTAATTAGTTCAGTTAATATTTTTAATTAAGTAATGTTTGTGTATAAATTTATTTACAATAAAGATTTATTTTAAAAATAATCAAATATTTTCGAACAATTTTTTATTTATCAAATAAATCTAGTTGTCATTATGGTTCGAAATCTTAGATTTTAATTTTTTTTTTTAATTTTAATTTTTAATCACTAAATACTAATTAATAAGTGTTTGTTTATTTAAATTTAAAGGTTGTTGTTAATTTTTTAAATTTTTGTCAATTGTATCTTATGATATTAGTAACTCATAAATAAATTTAAATTTAAATTTTTGACAATAATTACTAATAAATAGGTGTTTGTTTATTTAAATTTAATGATCGTTATTAAGTTTTCAAATTTTGGTCAGTTATATATCATAATATTAATAACTCGAAAATGGATTAAAAATTTAATTTTTGTTTGTTTATTACATTTAAATTCTAGTTTGTTTATTAAAAATAAAAGTTTGATATTAGGCATTTAAAATTTAATATAATGTATATCCTGATATTAACAACATATAACTGGGTTAAAAAATTAATTTTATTTGTACAATATATTTAAATGCTTGTTTGTTTATTAAAAATCAAAGATATGTAATATTCTTAGTTAAGGTGTATGCATAATTTTTTTTATTTCTAAAAAATTATGCTAAAAATAATCCAATAATTTCGAACCATATTTTATTTATCAAATAAATCTAGTTATATTTATTATTATTATGGTTCGAAATCTTAGATTTCGAAACACATTGTTATTGTCATTATATTTATTATTATTGTGGTTCGAAATCTTAGATTTCGAAATATATTGTTATTGTCAGTTTTATTATGGTTCGAAATCTTAGATTTCGAAACATATTGTTATTGTCATTATGGTTCGAAATCTTAGATTTAAAACTAAAAGTTCTAAATTTTTAGTATGTTTGTTATTATCCCAACGAATCGCAAACCTCCTATTTACGACATTTAATTTACACTAATTACGAATTAATAGGTGTTTGTTTATTAAAATTTAAAAGTTGTTATTAATTTTTTAAATCATGGTCAATTGTATATTATGATATTACTAACTCAAAAATAAATTAAAATTTTTATTTTTATTACTAATTACTTAATAATAGGTGTTTGTTTATTAAAATTTAAAGGTTGTTATTAATTTTTTAAATCTTGGTCAATTGTATATTATGATATTACTAACTCAAAAATAAATTAAAATTTTTATTTTTATTACTAATTACTTAATAATAGGTGTTTGTTTATTAAAATTTAAAGGTTGTTATTAATTTTTAAAATTTTTGTCAATTGTATACCATGATATTAGTAACTCAAAAACGAATTAAATTTTAAATTTTGTCACTAATTACTAATTAATAGGTGTTTGTTTATTTAAATTTAAAGATTGTTATTAGGTTTTAAAATTTTGGTCGGTTTTATCTTATAATATTTATAATTCGAAAATGAATTAAAAAATAATTCTTGTTTGTTTTTTTATATTTAATTGCTGGTTTGTTCATTAAAAATTAAAGTTCGACATTAAGCATTAAAAATTGGGTATGATGTATTTTATAATATAAGTAATTAAAAAACATATTAGAAAAATAATTTTCGTTTATTTATCATATTTAAATGCTTGTTTATTTAATAAAAATCAATTTTCAGAATTTAAAATTTACTATAATTTATATCCTTATATCACCAACTTAAAACTGGGTTAAATATTAGTTTTTGTTTGTATTATATATATAAATGCTTGTTTGTTTATTAAAAATCAAAGGTTTGTAATATTCTTAGGTAATGTTTATGCATATCTTTTTTTATTTATAAAAATTTATGTTAAAAATAATCAAATAATTTCGAACCATATTTTATTTATCAAATGAATCTAGATATATTTATTATTGTTTTTATTCTTATTTGACCGAATTTTGAGGGACGATAACTTTTGTTCTTTAAAATTAAAAATTCTAAATTTTCAGTATGTTTGTTATTATTATCCCAACGAATCGCAAACCTCCTATTTACGACATTTAAATATCACTAATTACTAATTAATAGGTGTTTAGTTATTAAAATTTAAAGATTGTTATTAATTTTTTAAATCTTGGTCAATTGTATATCATGATATTACTAATTATGGTTCGAAATCTTAGATTTCGAAACATATTGTTATTGTCATTATATTTATTATTATTATGGTTCGAAATCTTAGATTTCGAAACATATTGTTATTGTCATTATACTTATTATTATTATTATTATTATTTTTATTATTATTTTTATTCTTTCTAGTCCCAATTTTAAAAGAAGATATCTTTAGTTCCTTAGAATTTAAAAACCTAAAATTTTAGTATGTTGTTTATTATCAGATTATGTTTTCATTCACCTATTTACAACATTTAATTATCACTAATTACTAATTAATAAGTGTTTATTTATTAAAATTTAAAGGTTGTTATTAATTTTTTAAATCTTGGTCAATTGTATATCATGATATTGGTAACTCAAAAACAAATTAAAATTTCAATTTTTATCACTAATTACTAATTAATAGGTGTATATTTATAATAATTTAAAGGTTGTTATTAACTTTTTAAATTTTGGTCAATTGTATATCATGATATTAGTAACTCAAAAACGAATTAAAATTTTTATTTTTATTACTAATTACTAATTAATAAGGGTTTGTTTATTAAAATTTAAGGATGGTTATTAAATTTTTAAATCTTGGTCAATTGTATATCATGATATTACTAACTCAAAAATGAATTAAAATTAAAATTTTTATCACTAATTACTAATTAATGGGTGTTTGTTTATTCAAATTTAAAGATTGATATTAGGTTTTTAAATTTCTAGTACTTTAAAAGTTTTAAAATTTTAGTATGTTGTTTGTCATATTAAAGTTTTCCGATTCTCCTATTTTTAAAATTAAATTATCACTAATTACTAATTAATAGGTGTTTGTTAATTAAAATTTAGGAATCGTTATCAGGTTTTTAAATTTTGGTCAGTTATATATTAGGATATTTATAACTTAAAAATGAATTAAAAATTTAATTTTTATTACTAATTACTAATTAATAGGTGTTTGTTTATTAAAATTTAAAGATCGTTATTTATTTTTCAAATCTTGGTCAATTGTATATCATAATATTAATAACTCAAAGTTGAATTAAAATTTTAGTTTTTATCACTAATTACTAATTAATAGGTGTTTGTTTATAAAAATTTAAAATTTAGTATTATTTTTTTAAATCTTGGTCAATCGTATATTATGATATAAGTTACATAAATACGAGTTAAAAAAATAAATTTTGAATGTTTATCATATTTAAATGCTTGTTTATTCAATAAAAATTAAGAATTGTTATTTAAGCGCAGAACAAAGAAAAAAATTTAATTTTTTAGTCTAATAATTAAAAAAAGGTATACATAATACTTGATTAATTAGTTCAGTTAATATGTTTATGTATAAATTTATTTACAATAAAGATTAATTTTAAAAATAATCAAAAATTTCGAACCATTTTTTATTTATCAAATAAATCTAGTTATTTTTATTTTTCTTACTCATCCGAAGTTTGGTTCAAAATAACTTTTGATCTTGTTTATATAAAGTTATGAAATTTTAGTATTTTATTTATAATAATATTGCGTTCTAATCCTCCTATTTTCAAACTTTAATTATTACTAATTACTAATTGCTTGTTTATTTATTAAAATTTAAAGATCGTTATTAATTCTTCAAATCTTGGTCAATTGTATATCATAATATTAGTAACTCAAAACTGAATTCAAATTTTAATTTTTACCACTAATTACTAATTAATAGGTGTTTGTTTATTAAAATTTAAAGATTGTTCTTAATTTTTTAAATCTTGGTCAATTGTATATTATAATATTAATAACTCAAAAATGATTTAAAATTTTGGTTTTTATCATTAATTACTAATTAATAGGTGTTGTTTATTAAAATTTAAAGATTGTTATTTATTTTTTAAATTTTGGTTAATTGTATATCATGATATTGGTAACTCAAAAGTGAATTAAAATTTTTATTTTTATTACTAATTACCAAGTAATAGGTGTTCGTTTATTAAAATTTAAAAATTGTTATTATTTTTTTTAATCTTGGTCAATCGTATATTATAATATGATTTACATAAAAACGAGTTAAAAAATTAATTTTTGTATGTTTATCATATTTAAATGCTTGTTTATTTTATAAAAACTAAAGATTGTTAATTAAGCGCAGCCCAAAGAAAAAATTTTAATTTTTTAGTGTAATAATTAAAAAAGGTATACGTAATATTTGATTAATTAGTCCAGTTAATATTTTAATTAGGTAATGTTTGTCTATAAATTTATTTACAATAAAGATTAATTTTAAAAATAATCAAATAATTTCAAACTATTTTTTATTTATCAAATAAATCTAGTTGTTTTTATTCTTGCTAGTCCAAATTTTGGTTTAAAATAACTTTTGTTCTAGTACTTTAAAGGTTTTGAAATTTTAGTATGTTGTTTGTCATAATAAAGTTTTCTGATTCTCCTATTTTCAAAATTGAATTATCACTAATTACTAATTAATAGGTGTATGTTTATTAAAATTTAAAGATCGTTATCAGGCTTTTAAATTTTGGTCAGTTATATATTAAGATATTTATAACTTAGGAATGAATTAAAAATTTACATTTTATTACTAATTACTAATTAATAGGTGTTTGTTTATTGAAATTTAAAGATTGTTGTTAGGTTTTCAAATTTTGGTCAATTGAATATTATGATATTGGTAACTCAAAAATAAATTAAAATTTTAATTTTTATCATTAATTACCAAAGAATAAGTGATTGTTTATTAAAATTTAAAGGTTGTTTTTATTTTTTAAATCTTGGTCAATTGCATATCATAATATTAGTTAAATAAAAACAAGTTAAAAAATTAATTTTTGTATATTTTACATATTTAATAGCTTGTTTATTTAATAAAAATTAGGGAGTGTTATTAAAGCGCAGAATAATAAAAAAAATTAATTTTTTAGTCTAATAATTAAAAAAAGGTATACGTAATATTTGTTTAATTAGTTCAGGTAATATTTTTAATTAAGTAATGTTTATGCATGAATTTATTCCCAATAAAGAATAATTTTAAAAATAATCAAATAATTTCGAACCATTTTTTATTTATCAAATAAATCTAGTTTTTAAAATTGACATAGCAAAAATCCCGCGAACCGGTGTGAAAGTAATTATGACGCGTTTGCGGGCCGTTCTTAGATTTGTGCCTGGAGTTAAGTCATTATTTGGGTGTAAAAACGTTATTTATTAAATAAAAACATGTTATTCTAGCAATATTAACGGTTTTATAAATTCTACAAGTTCTAAGGGTTATTTTGACTACAATTTTCTACCAGTCCTGTTTTTCAGTTTTATTATTTTCCCGTGCCGACTTTCTCTCACACTTTTAGCCCAAAATGCTTTCTATTACCTGTTAAAAAACATTTTTGGGTTATATGTTAGATTGTAAATAACTAACATTGCCAGTATGTAATTCTAATGCTAGTTCCAATGTGCTGGGTTTCTCAAGGCAGGAGGACGCTACTTAGGTCCCAGCATACTAAGTAGCTTGGAAAGCGTTTTTTTTTGTACCTAATTTACTTAAAATTGACTCTTTTTTGGCTCAAGTGTTGATTAAAAACAGTTTTTTTTCGAGTGCAGGCGACAAGTAACCTTGCGGTTGTGATTTATGTGCATAAAACTGTTTTTGCAACACACGGAACGTATTAATATCACGTTGCTATGGACGCGAATATAGCTTTCTAAAAACTAGTTTTTATACAAGCGCTTTTTCTTAACATTATGCAGAATTTAAAGTTAACGGCAAGTAACTTAAAATTAAGCATTGGCGTACTGTTTTTTTACTTAAAATAAAAAAAAAATTTTTAAATAGTGTTGTGTTAAATGTATTGGGCATTTTGTAATACATATTAAAAAAAAATAGACTTATCCCACTCTAAGCTATCATGAAGCTATTGTTAGATGTCCTATATTTCAACTGTCCTATAATATTAAATTTGGTACAATAGATTAGAAGAATTAAAAGGGAAATAAAAGTGATAGGTAAGAATGATTGATGATTGTGCATAGACAGCATAACAAAAACTACAATAAGCATGATAACCACATGAAAACAACCACTAAAATAATATCCAACTAATAGTCACCGCAAATAATAGAATTATAAATTGAAGGTTTTATTTGTTAGATTGTAAATTCTTTTTCGTTCAACCCCAAAAATTGCAAGGCATTTTTGAACAGCAACTTTTCCTGCAAAGCAGTTTAAAATTTGATATTCAATAAAAAGTCATTGAAATAACAGACCAATGTTTTTTTATCTAACTTTTTTTTCATAAAAAAAATGACTTAAAGCCTATAATTAGAATTCCAAAACCAATTCACAAGTTGACTTTGTTTTGACTAATATCATTCTAGTATTTTGTTTTATTTATCATATGCTGATTTCTTTTTAGTTTGCTGTTACTTTGTTCATGGCATAACGTCTTATTTAAGGATGCTACAACATGGAGACAATAAAAAGTAAACTTAGCACCACTAGAGGTGAAGCCCAATATCGTTTTCTTTGTTGTTAGTACTTTTAATGTTAAAAGTCACTGTACCTTAACTTCTGGAGACAAGTCATTGGAAGATTCAATAAGATTTCCATATTTACTCTCACCAAGTGGAAAGGGATAATCCGTTCCGAGCAATATTTTATCCTATGAAATTTATAATAAAATATTAGAACAAATGTACCAAACTTCGCTCTGAATAAAGGTTGCTAAACATTTTAGCTCCACTTTATGGCACTTAACGTTACTTCAGAGTGCTAATTGTAACTTTTCTTAACTTTGGTAAAGTGTTGGTACTGTTTAGTGTATTTATCTTATTGTTGTGTAATACTGTCATGGTTATCAGTTTTAGACTGAGTAATATTTGACTGTATTAGCTTACTTATGTTTACCCTGGATTAAATTTAAAAAATACTCTGTCAAATAAGTGTATATATATAACATATATTTTTGTATGCTTAATTTTTAGCCCTGTAAAATAAATAAAACTGCTGTTTGTGGTGCGCGGATAAAAATAGCATTGGCGAATATTAGTTTAAGAGACCATGTCATGACATTTAAAATCTTGACCTTAGGGCAAGCTTTCAACTTGGTGTATTAATAACAAAACACACTACACAAAAATATTTTTAGAAGTAGGGGGAATTTTATTTATTTAACTTTTCTGTTATTTTTATTACTTTTTCTGTTAAAAAATTATTTTTACCTCTCCAATTACGTTCACTAAAAATGTCAGAGCGCGACTATCGTGCACCAAACTGTCTGTGTAAAATGTTCCGATTTGTTGTTTTGGTGGCACAATTGTCTTAGTGGCACACAGATCAGGCCGACAGTGAAAGGCCTTTTCCATTCTTCCAAGGGTAAAAGGAAAAGCCCCTCCACCATGAGCAAAACAAACCTAAAAACATTAAGAGCACCTGCTTGAAATAAAAGGCAAAAGTAACAAAAAATTTATTTAAATTAATTTGAATCATTTAAACTTTAATTTCTCAAACAAACCCTTACTAATTCCCTCTCTTACTTTATGGTCCTCACTAATTCTTTCTTATACTTTAGGGTCCTTGCTGTTTCTCTTATGCTTTATGGTTTAAGCCTAATCTCTCTTGTGCTTTACGACTTTACCAGTTCTCACTTGTACTTCACAGCTCTTGTTTTTGTAGGAACTGCAAATGATAAGTGATCTAAATATTTGATTTTACACCCAAGTTTTTTTTATAATTTAACGCAAAATTACCTTTAGTTTGGGATATTTAATAAGCACACCACCAAATAACATGCTCTGTATTGCATGTGCTGTCTCACCAGGCATTCCTAAAAAAGTAATATCATAAATTAGGTAAAGACTTAATTATTTAAAATTATTTGCAATCTTAATATTGCTTTTTTGTTAAAAAAAAGTGTATTGTGCGATTATGAAGTATGTGCGATTATGAAGTATATATCTAAACAAGTGTTACAACAAAACAGATAAAGGACAGAATACTCTTTTTTATTTTTTGGAATTATGTCAATTTTTATTCAAATCTTTAAATGTTTTTATTGTTTTTTTTTATATTTGGTTATCAAAAAATATATTAAAATAAAATTGTACCAAAATATTTAAACACTGGGCCAACATTAGTGCTGGTTTATTTAAATTAAGTTTAAGCATACTGTTTGCCAGTTTAAATTGTCATGATATTTAATTGTCATTTCTGTATGACAGCTCAAGTAAACATAAAATTAAAAACATTTCATTCAAATATTTCCTTTGGTTTAAAAAATTTGTAAATAAAAACATTCGATTTCAATTTAAAAAAAAAATACTGTGTTGGTACTTCTATTGTATGCTACTTTTTATCTGATAGTTTGGTATAATCTTTTGGTTAAATTTGGAGTAGGAATATTGTATTATAAAGCATTATGGTTATTGTATATATGTATTGTGTTTAACCTGATTCTATTTGACTAAGGTAGATAAATGTACTAAAACTGTGATTACATGATAAAATTAAGTGATTTTATAACAGAACCCGTTACAATATACCTTGTCTGCTAAAAAGTTATTAGGTTGTGTTAGGGTGAAAAAAATGTGTTACCCACAGTCCATGGTACCCAGAATTCTTCCAATCTTCCACCTCTTGGCATATCCCAAGGATGGACAAAGACAGAACATTGCAGTTCCTCGGCCGCCTAAAACAAAAGATTTTAAAATTAATAGTACTGAAAAAATCTTATTTCAAGATCTGTCAAAAATTCTTTGTTTATATTTGTTGATGTCCCCCTTACCTCAAGTTAACTTTAACGGTTTAGGATGTTTTACTTTATTAATTGCTTGATATTTAAACTGCTAGTTGGTTTTGGCTTAGCAGGAGTTTTTTACGGTTTATAGTTTTTTACTAAAGGGTGATACAGCATAAAAGCAGTAGAGATTAAACCCAAGACCTTTCGTAGTTAAGCCAAGTGTTCTGATCCCTACACCACACAGCTTCGGTAGACTTTTGCTGCTGTCGATTTATTATTAAAAAGTAATTTTTACCAAAAACTAAAACTTTTAGACCTTCCAAAATATTTCAAGTTCCTCGTGATTTAAATTCCACTCATTGATGTGACTTCCAATTTGAACTCCAGGAAAACCTAGTTCCCTTACGCATCTTCTCATTTCTTGTACTGCCAGACTCGGAGCTTGCATAGGTAATGTTCCGAGGCCAACGAAGCGCTTAGGATGTCTGTACAAATAATTTTTTGAATTTAAATACCATCTTTTCCTTTTCCAATTCGGTAATTAGCAAATTAGGTAACAACAAAAATAACGAGGTGGAAGACTTTGTAATATTGGACAACTAGCTTACAACTAATTTAAATGAAGAAACTAAAAAAATAAAACCACATGCCAAATGGAACTTTATTATTACACCAAATGGAATCTTAATGAGATCTAACATTTGACAAAAATTGGCAAAGATCAATTGATAAGGCCTGCAGCCATTATTTATGAAGTTAACTATGGGATGTGGTTTAAATAGAAAGGGGCAAAGAAAAAAAAGGGCTAACTAACATACTTAAAAAACAACTAATTAATATATGTATTTATTTTTATTTATATGTCTTTGTACATAAATATATTTTAATATATTTATATGGGTGGTCAGACATTTAAACCCCTTTTACATTAACACCTTACATTTGAACCCCTTCATCCGCACCCTATATTTAAAAATTTTATGTATTACTAAAACTTTTGCAAAATTTCTTTTTTATAAACTTGCTTTAAAAAATGTTTAAGTAAACTTTTTTTATTGACTGATAGCTCAACGCAAACTTTGTTATTGCCGAATTTGGCTTGGAGTTAGTTAGAAACTGTTGTATTGAAGTTTAAAACTTAGGCTTATGATTTTTAGTTACATTTTTTAACACAGTGTATACAGTTATATGCATTTAGCTATAATTTGCAGTTTTCCTGTAAGCCGGCAGGCAGTGTAGTGTTATGGTACAAACACTTGCTACACCACATGAGGTTGTGGGGCAATCCTTATTGCTCTCATGCTGTAGTGCCCTTAGGGAAAGGGGGCACTATAAACGATATAAACTTCTGCTTAGCCAGTACTTATTAAGAAGCCTAATTATAATGCAATTATATTCTTTAATATCCCCAACTGGCACGAGCAACCCGAGACTGGGTAGGAGTAACTGTTGTTACTATATGTTTAGGTCTCGCATTCGACCTTTCCACATTGAGAATAAAAATAAACAAAAAAAATTTCAAACTTATACATGTCAATCAACTAATAAATAAGAAAAACCTACAATAAGGGATTAAGGAAAAAATAAATCAGTTGGCATCAACTTTAAAATCCCTATACCCAAGTACTATTCTTTTAAACATTTTATCCTAAAACTTTACCCAAATTATTAAAGAAAATATAATGATTACTCTGACTTTAAAGTACTCTTCACTAAAGCAAACTTTACTTACTCTTTTATAACATCTCTTAAATCATTGTTGAGAATTTGGCACAAGTCCAAAGTATCTTTTTCTTTTGCCCAATAACTAAACATCACCGGCACAGTGGACAACACTTGTATATCAACCCCTACATAAAACAACATATGTGTTACAATCTTTTTTTGTGGATATCTTTATCCTTGATGTGAAAAGGTCGAAAGCAAGACCTAAACATAGAGTAACATCTGTTACTCCGACCCAGCCTCGAGTGGCTTTAGCAGTTTGGTATTTTATAGAAAATATAATTGCCCGGTAGGTATGCTGCTGATTAAGAGCTGGCTTAGCAGAGGTTCATACTGTTTATAGCGCCTAACACCTTTCTCAAATGCGCTACAGCATGAGAGCAGTGGGGATTAAACCTATGACCTCATAGTGGTGTAGCAAGTGTTCTTACCACTACACCACGCTGCCGGTGTTTCTATAGTTCTTTTTAAGTGGCTACCAATAATATAAACCCCTGCTGAGCCAAAAGTCAAAACAGCAGTTTAACTATTGGTCAATTATAATGTGCAATATCCTAAACTGCCAAAGTCAACTTAAGAATAGTTAGGGTAACTAATGTTACTTTATGTTTCTGTAAAGTCAGGATTCCAAGGATAACAAAATCTTAAAATGAATAAATAGCTTACTGTTAAATATATATATACTGGAAAAAACATAATATTAATAAATATTTTTTGGTAAGTGGTAATGTATTACAAATAATTTAAAAAATCTATAACTTACCATTTTCATCCATATCTTTTAATCTGGCTTCAGCTCTCCAACTATTTGGTTCGATTACTCGGAAATGTTCCCCGTCCTTTCTCAATTCACCTTTTCCCTTTAAAATTTAAAATCATTCTTATATTTAAAATAGCTTTCCTTTTTGTAAAGTATGCTGGCTTGTCTGTGTAGCTTATATAAATAATACAGAAAATTCTTTTTTTATTTTATCTCAATCTCAAATGACCCTCGTTTTTCGGGATATTTTAACCTTTTGATATTAAACAAATATAATTTGACGATAAAATTAGGACTTCACAAAAGTAAGCTTAAGTTGTGTTTAACTAAAAAAGCTATGACATTAAGATGAAAGCCCAGGACATAAATTGGTGAAATACAGTCATAAAATTAAAAGCATGATGTAAAATTAATGGTGTAGGCTATTTAATAAACAAAGTTTTTAAAAGTTGACTTACACACTCAAGTGGGTGAAGTTGAATAAATCCTCCATATCCGTATCTCTTAAAAAAACACAAGAGATAACATTAAAAAAATATTAGACTAATTGGTGTGATGTTACATTTGGCTTCACACCATAAGGTCCTCAGTTTGATTATAACTTTTTTATGTTGTAGGGTATTAAAATTTCAAAACAAGTGTATACATACTATATATATGGGTAATTTATTTTTAAAGGTTAATATATATAAACTTTGTTTTTAGACAAAAATAACCCTATAAAATAGTTACAGCCAACCACAGAAATATAAATTTAGAAACTGTGTCATAGTTAAAATTATGAAAATGTGAAAAAAAAATAAACAAAAATTACAACTTTAATCATTTTTGTAATATTTTATTAATTTTACCGATAATTTATAAAATGTAAAAATTTTTGATTGCCAACTAAAGTCAAATTTTAAACATATTGAAAAGTAAAAGGATTTAAGAAGAATATATAAGGCTATATTGACACAATAAAAACACACACAAAAATCAATGTAGTTGTTTGGTTTGGTGACCGACCATGCCATAACATACATAATCTTTATGTAAACATTAATATTTTTGGCATGTTTTAAATTATTAATTTGATTTTGTCATTCTTTCTCATCGCATTGTTGTAATATTAATTGTATATCGTATTTATTATTTACTTTCATAAATGTGTAAAAAACCAAAAAAAAATTATAATTTTTTAATAAACTGAACTACATATGTATAAATAAAGCAAGGTTAAATTAATAAAATTTACGATATAAAACCTACTGGTATATAATATATTCTGACATTGAATTTGTGATTTTTTTAACAAAAAAAATTACAAAACGTATAAATAAAAAAACATATATACCTCTTTTAAATCTGGCCATGACTTTGGCAAAATGTGATTATGAATATCGATTTTCATGTTATCATGTATTTAACTAATGTTTTGCTACAATCCTAACATTTAATTAAATCTTCCAAAATCTGGCAGGTTGCCACATGTACACACACACAATCCTTATTTTCACTTGATTAACCACGCATGGAAATTGAGGCATCAGCAAAATACAGGGAAAAAACAACACTTTAAGCATCGTGTCGGCATACTAATATGTGTTTCCAACTTAAACAAGTCTTATTTTAGTTTGAGAAAACATTTTTCTAAAGTTAATAAAAACAATGTAATAAATAAATTCTTATGCATAGCTTTATTAAAGTAAGTAAAAATGTAAAATTTAAAGTTTTTGTTTACACAACTTTGACTGTACATAAATTTTTAAAATAAATAAATGGAAACATGGTCTGCATTGTAACGTGCTTTTTATGTTTGTTTACATACTGACACAGTCACGTTATTGACTATTTTTAGCGAAAATCAGTTTTTGGTTAGAGGCAAGGTGGACAGGACAGGGTTTTATATAGGGCACCCCGGTTTTTAAAATAACAACTTTTTCAATATTTTTAACATGTCGGCAAGGTAAGTTAAAGAAATTATATATATTTAAAGTCTCCTTTTAAATAAAAGTTGGTATTATCAAATAATAATAATAATATGGCTGTCTGGCTGTAGCCTGTATGGTTTAGTTGGTATTGGTAGTGCTTGATTTTCCTCATCAATATCATACAGACGTAAAGTTCTTGGTTTGATTCTCACTGCATTCATAATTGTATTGCTAGTAATGGTTAAATAAGACTCTATGAAAGTATGAGCTTTTGCTTAGCCAAAAAATAGTCTGCAGAAGAATTATTGTGCAAATATAATATTTAGAGGACTAATTATTGCTTAACTATAATATATCAATAAAAAAAAGTCTTAAGACTTGACCGACTTTTGTTAATCCTCTTAAGTAATTTTTTTATCTTAAGGTTTAATAAATGCATAAAAAATTTAAATACACAATTAAAAATGATTTTTTAGTGAAGTTTGTCGTGTTCCCATAGCATCAGTGAAAAGTTTTGTAAAAAGATGTATAGTTGCTGGCGGAGGTTCAAGTGATCATGCACAAGACATGGCAGATCTTCTGGCTGCTGCAGATCACAGGGGACATTTTAGTCATGGGTTAAACAGACTGGGTAAATGGAACTAAATTTTTGTGCAATATTGAATGTGCTACTGCCAAACTTGGTATCAACAACCGGCAGCGTGGTGTAGTGGTAAGAACACTTGCTATACCACACATCAGGTCGTGTGTTCAATCCCTACTGATCTCTTGCTGAGCCAGCACTTAATCAGCAGCATAAAATACTGTGCAATTATAATCTTTAATATCCCAAACTGCCACAGGCAACTCGAGACTGGGTCGGGGTAAGCCGCGCATTCGATTTTCCTACATCGAAGGTAAAGATATACAAAAAAAAACACATGACTGTATGGTGTCATTGGTTTAATTCTTACTGTAAAACAACATTTTTTGTATATTCTTTATCTAGATGTGAAAAAAGTCGACTTAGCACTATTAGTGAAAATTAGAATTGATTTAGAGCTTTTGTATTGTAAATCTAAGTGTTCTCACCACAACACCATGTTTTCTGTTTAAACAAAGTCGACAACATAATTGTTCTTTACGTGTTTTTTTTTGCAAAGTTTGTCAATCAATACCGAAAAACATTTTTTGGGTCTTATTTAATGGATTGTAATTTTGATTTTTTTTGGTAAGGTTTTTTTAGGAATTTATTTTGCCCCCTTTTGAAAATTACATTTAACTAGTTGTCATCAAACGATTTAATAAAATTTTTTAAATTATAAGAATAAATGATTTATTAATAAGTATCTTAATTAATTAACAGAGGCATATTGGCTTATTGATTAGCATCTTAGTTAATTAACAGGGGTTAGTCATCTGTAGTGATTAGCAGACATTGCTTTACAACACGAGATCATTGGTTTAATTTTTACTGCTCTTGTGATGTAATATCCTTTAAGAGGCTTTAATTGATGTCTTGATTAAAAAATTGATGTCGTATTAAATTTATTCGGCAAAATGCTTATTAATATCCCAAATTGCCAAAGCCAACTCAAGATGTGGTTGGGGTACTAAATGTTACTTAAAGTATTGGCCATAAAGTCAGCCTTCTCACATCTAAAAAAAATATTTTACAAAAGTTTAATGTTAACATGGTTTAAAATTATCAACATAAGACCATTTAAGAGAACCAAAAAATTTAGGAAAATTATGTTTATCAACTTTTTTTGTTACAGGAATGTACGTAAATGATTTAAAAACTGGGATTACTGTAAAAGAGGGAAATCCAAAAATAGAAAAAGAAACCGCTGCTACGGCAATGGTAGATGGATGTAACTTGCTTGGTCCCGCTGTTGGAAAATTTTGCATGAATTTAGCGATCAAAGTGGGAATTTAAAAAAACTTTAAAATCGTTTTTTTTTTAAATTATATATAAAATAAATTTCTTTTAATTACAAAACATTTTTTTGGTTTTTAAATCGTGTTTTTTTATAAAAATAAATTTTGAAAAAAAAAAAAAATTTTGTCAAAAAGTTATCTGGTAAAATGTGATAAAAAAACTTCTTAAAATTTATGTTTTTAGAAAGCCAAGGAAAGTGGGGTAGGATGGGTGGTTGCAAGACAATCTAATCACTACAGTATAGCTGGTTATTATGGTTTGATGGCAGCTGAACAAGGATTTGTTGTAAGTCAATACGCTTTTTTGTTTTATTACTTTGGATCACTTGACTTTATGGTTCTCGAACGAGCTCTCGTGATTTACGTTTCTTGCTAATTCTTCGTTGTACTTTACGATCTTTGGTCATTCTCTTTTGTTCTTTACAGATTTGTTTTTTCTCTTTTGTTCCTCGCCAACTTTCTTTTGTCTGTTATGGTCCTCATTAAATCTCACTTTTAGTTTACAGTCCTTGTTAATTCTCTGTCACTCCTTTAGGTCCTAAAAAGTTCAAGTGATTCATTTTTTCTTTTTGATCTATGCTTTCTAAACATACAGTCATAGGTGGGCACAGTTAACCCAGAAAGTAACTTCGTTAAGTGATAATTTATTGCATAGTACATTAACTTCGTTAACGTTAATGAGTTAAATTAAATGAAATGTAACGGATGAAATGTAACGTTAACCGTTAACGTTAAAATTTAAATAAAACGAACAAAGAAACGACCCCTTTTTTAAAAAAAACAGCAGTTTTTATCCTAGTTGATATTTTAACTACACGAATGTAAGTTTAAAAGACATTTTTAAAATTAAAAGAATGCCCAAATAACAGCGGCCAGATGGTAGTGGCATACATCGTTTAAAATTGAAATGATTAAACTCAATAAACGGCAAAATAAAACATTTATGGGCAATTCTCATTGGGAAAGTGTTTTTAAAAAAAAAATTAACTTAAATTATTTGTTTAATTAACTTACCTGTTTCTTTGGTTTTGATATTTAAAGTTTAAATTTAAAAAAATTTAGGCAAATCATTTTTTATAAGTGATTTTTTTTTAAATTTAAAATGTACAAATTTTTTTGCACTTTTATGGCTATTTTAAGCAATAATTTTAAGTTAATATAAAAGTTACAAAACAGATTACAACAGATTTGTAATGTGTTAGTATAAGAGGTTTAAACATATGCTTAACATAAGTTAAATGACAAATTCTATATAACAATTTAAAAATTAGCAATTTTTAAGTTTTTAACTTGTAAGAATATAGGTAATTCCGTTACCGAATTTATATAAAAAGTTTTATAACTTGAAATTTAATCAAATACAACTTTTAATATTTTTATTTCTCTGATTTTAGTTGTTAAGTACTATAAATAAAAACTAAACTTTAATGTTCCTTGTCAATTTTATCTACAATAATGGTAACGGAATTACGGGTAACGGAATTACAACATCAGAAATTTGGTAGAAATGCTTATTCTGCCTGGTTTAAGTGATTTAAAATAATATAATTATTTTTATAAGTAAAAAAATGAAATGGCATTGTAATATCATATCCATTTTTTTTAATTTTGTGAGAAGGTAGTTTTGAAATTTATAAATTAGTTTTATGGGTACATAAATTACTAAATAAAATTAAATAAAAATATTCATAGTTAACAAGTTGATTTTTAACTGATATTTGGCATATTCAAACAATATTATAAGCTATTTTACCCACCAGACTTATTGTTTTTGCATAATTATTTATTTTATTTGGGTGTAACAAATTGTTTCTGCGACATCAATTTTATTACTAATTTAGAGTTTAGCGATTTAGAATTTTAAACATGTTATGTTTGTTTGTTAATTTAATTTTTGGAGTTATGTTTGTAGTTTTTGTTAAAATGGTAGTTGGGAATTTTAAAATTTGGTTTGTTTATTTCTGTTTAAGAGTTTATTTAAAAAAAAAACCTAGTAGTTTTCAGTTTTGTAATTCCGTTACCAAGATTTTTTAAAAAATTTTTAGTTAGGTTTGTTTCTTATTTTAACAGTATCTAAAACTATTTTTTTTTAATTTTATCTGAAATTGAGTAAATTTAAGACTAAAGTTACATGCCAAAATTAGACAGTGTCTTTTTGTTACTTAAAGTGTAATTCCGTTACCAGGTTTTTTTAAGTTAATTTGTCAATAAATAAATATTTTTTAAACCCCAACTAAAAAAATTTGGTATCTTTTTATTGCTTTCAATAGGGACAATTATTTGCACATGTTTAATTTAAGTTAATTTTTATAAAATTCAGACGAATTGGGATTAAGTATTACCCAACTTTTTATATCTAATTTATTGGCGTAATTCCGTTACCAAACATTTTTCAATTTTTAAAAAGCATAGAAGTTCGAACTGAACTTCTATGCTTATAAAAATTTAGAATGGCAATATATTGGTTGTTTTAACTTAAAAAATGATTTCAATTATATTAAAAAAAAAAATTATAAGTTTGTAAACCACAGTAATTGTAATTCCGTTACCGAAGAATTGCCCTTATACTTTTATATTATCATGGTAAACTTGTAAAAAATTTTAAATTAACGGACTTAATTTAACAAAGGCACAATTTAACGAAAGTTAACAGGTCTGTTAACGACTTTTAAAGTTAACTTAAAAGTTAAATTTTATCGAAGAATTTACCTTCGTTAATTAACGATTAATACATTAACGATTTAGTGCCCACCTTTGCATACAGTAGCATTTGTTATGCTGGCTAAGTCTCTATCTTTTAATAATCAATTTTTTTTGATCATTAGCCTTCTGATTTTTTTTTAAACATAAACTAGTAAGCGCATTCAAGTTTTACATGGGTATTTACAAAATTTTGTTGCTTATTTTGTTAAACAAAGTGAATATTGGACATGTATCAAAAAAGTGTCACATGTCATGTTTTAGTAAGAACTTGGTACTTTATTACATGGAAGCAGTGGTGGTTTAACTCAGGACCTCATAAAAATTAGGGATCTTATACAATTAAATTCAACATAGTTTAAATGGGTTAATCTGGTACTTAATTTTTTTTAAATAATTGTAAAGTTGGGCATAACAAATTTAGGGTATGTCTATGACAAATACTTCTCCATTGGTGGTGGGCTCTCGAGCACGTCAATGTACCTTAGGCACAAACCCACTTGCGTTTGTGGCACCGGCGCAAAGTGGAGACATATTTGCCCTCGATATGGCCACCTCAACTGTTGCACTCGGGAAAATCGAATTGCAAAAAAGGTGAGCTAGAAAATTTGAAATTTTTTTACTATTTAAATGTTGCTAAGACAATTAAAAAAGTTGCGTTTTTTTCTTTATTACCACCACCAATGGGGCATTTTTTTTAAATTCTAAGTTTTTATATAAATTTAAAACATTTTTTTTATAAAAAAAAAGTTCTGCCACTTAGCATTTTGTAATGTTAGGGGCTTTCGTTTACCAATACAACCCCGACGACATTTACCCCAAGAAGCAAAATCCAAAACATGGGTACAAACCCGATATGCATGACTGCACCTGGCCTTGACGGGGACTCTTTTGTTTTAGACATGGCTACGACCCCAGTAGCATTCGGAAAAGTTGAAATGTGTCATAGGTTTGGTGGTGGTTATAAAATAATTTTTATTTAAACTTTTGCTAGTGTTATCTATTTTAAAATTTTAATTCTGATAATAGAATGACTTCACCTAAAAGTTGATGTTTTTTAATTATTATTCCTTTTCTCTTTTTTTTCATATCACCTTAAGGTGATAGGTTTAATTTTTTTTATTGGGCAGGGGTGTGATATTGTGAGGTGTTTAAGCTATTCATAAATGCCGTGCCCAAGGGTGAATAGTGTGGAATTGGTGCGGCTCAAACCTAAAACCTTTCGACTCATAGTCAGCTTATGACTGTTTTTAAATGTTTTTTTGTATATAAATTTATCCTTGATGTGTGAAGGTCGAATGCACGATCTAAACATAGAGTAACATCAATTCCTTCGACCCTGTCTTAAGTTGCAGTTTGTCATGCTGCTAATTAAGTGCTAGCTCAGCGGGAGTTAATACCATTTTAAGCGCCCTACTCAAGGGCACTACAGCATGAGAGCAGTAAGGATTAAACCCACGAACTTATGTGGTGTAGCAAGTGTTCTTACCACTACACCATGCTGCCCGAGTTAAAAACAAATAAAAATAAGTACATTTTTTCTAATCAATGTCTGCTTAGGCTACCGTAATATACATTTCCATTTTTTTTGTAATTATTTAGCTTTGAAGTGGAAAGGCCGACGTAACGGCATTACCATGGAGTAATATTATGTAACCTGGCCCAGTCTTAAGTTGCCTTTTCCAATTTTAAATAAACTGATTTAGTTGCTGATAAGTTTGGTAAGACCGGCAGAATGGTGTAGATTTAAAAAAAAATTTTACACTACATAAGGTTGTTGGTTTTATACCAACTGCTCGCATGAATAAGACGAGTGAGGTGCTTTAAGCGGTATAAACTCTTGCTACGCAAGCACTTAATCAGCGGCGTAATTATCGGACAATTATATTCTATAATATCCAAAAATGCCAAAGGCAGCTCGAGACTAGGTTGCAGTAACTGATGTTACTTTATGTTTAAGTCGAGTGTTCAACCTTCCCACATCGAAGATAAACCCACATACAAAAAAATTTAGTATTCATACTTTTTTCATTAAACTTGTTATTTTGGTTTTTGTTTTTTAACTTTAGAAAGGGAGAACAAATGCCAAGTGGTTGGGGTGCAGATAAGGAGGGTAGGGTAACGAACACCCCATCTGAATGTCTCGAGGGGGGCGGATTGTTGCCATTGGGGGGAGCTGAGAATACGGGAGGTTATAAAGGTAATTAAAAAAATTTTTTAGTCAAGTAGTGTGGTTAAGCGGTCATGGCAACAAACTACGAGCCGAAAGAGGTTCGGGTTCTAACTGCACCATTGCCACACTATTCTTTCTTGAGCCTGGCGTTTACGGACACTTCAAACAAGTCGCAATATCATACCCCTACTCTAAAAGTACAAAACCTATCACCTTAAGGTGATATGGAAAAATATAAATAAAAAAAGTAAAAATAATTTTTTTTTAGGTAGTCACAAACAAAATAGCTTTTTATAAATTTTGATTGTCTTAGGGTATGGCTTAGCAATGATGGTTGAAATAATGTGTGGAATAATGGCTGGGGCACATTATGGTCCCAATGTAAGAAAATGGGGCACTACGGAAAGAATAGCGGATTTGGTAAGAAAATTTTTTTATTAATGTTCTGTTTGCTATCAAAAGATTTTTAAAGGCATTTTGGCTTATGAATTTTTATCTTTGCTTAAATGTCCTTGAAGACAATTTAAAAAACAAAATGGTTAGTGGAAATCACAGACATTGGCCTAGCCTAAAGTATAAACACAAGTAGCTAACACGTGACCAGAAGTAAAACTGAAAGATCCAAATAGGTCTTAAAAATGAATTACAGCTACAGGTATAGGAAAAAACACAAATTTCTTACCTTACGAAAATTTCGTAGAAAACTAAAAATTGTACCAGAATTCTATTTTACTAATATTTTACCATTTTTAGAGGCAATTTATTTTTGTAGTTTTGTTTTTAAAAAAGAGATGCGATTAAAATAAAAGTAAAAATGAGAAAAAAAATTTAAATAATACTCAGGGCATGCGGCAATTTATTCAAGAAAATAAAATTGTCTTTTTTTATTAAAAATTTGTGCGTATAAAAGTGTCAAAATATTAGTAAAATGTTATTCTGGTTAAAGTTCCCATTTAAGAAATTTTTGTAAATCAAAATATTAGTGTTTTTTCCTATACCTGTAATGCATTTTTAAGACCCATTTTTGCCTTTATGAATCAGAAAAATGTCGTAACAATGCAAATAATTTACCCACTTAATGCCATAAATGGCAGTTTTTATATTTTAAATTTCTTTAAATTGGAACATACATCTATATAGATATAACGCCCACTAAGTTTTATTTTATATAGATTGATAGTAGATAGAAAATACTATCGCATCTTTGTAAATTAGTTACAAAATCTGATAAAAACTTTTTTTTGACTGGATTTTTATTTATCCTGAATTGGAAGTGCTTTCTTAAGAGCCTGAACATGGGGTAATATTTTAGTCTTGGGTTAACTTTTGATTATTTACAGGGTCAGTGTTTTATTGCTGTTGACCCTGGTGTTTTCTGCCCCGGGTTTGAAGCTCGGCTACAGGACTTGATGGACATCCACCGAAATCTCACCCCTTCGGATCCTGAGAATCTTGTCATGGTGGCCGGTGACCCGGAACGAAATCACATCAAGAAATGTGAAGAGCTTGGGGGAATTCCCTATCACAAAAATGTTGTGGAACACATGGTATGTCTTGTTTTGATTATTTTTCTTTCTAATAAAAAAGTTGATTTTAGTTGTTACAACTGTAACAGTGTACACTCGTTGCTATCTCCAATCTAGTTACTTTTGTTACCTCTTATCGAGTTTATTTTGTTACCCCCAACCCAGTTTATTTTTATACTCCCAACCAATACCTTTGTTACCCTTAACTCAGTTTATTTTGTTACCTTTGACCCAGTACATTTTATTACCCTTAACCCACTACTTTTGTTCCCCTAACCCAGTTTATTTTTTACCCCTAACCCAGTACCTTTGTTACTTCTAACCCAGTTTATTTTATTACCTATAACCCAGTAGCTTTGTTACCTCAAACTTAGTTTTCCGTTACCCCTAACTGAGTTCATTTTATAACCCCTAACCCAGTACTTTTCTTACCCCTAACCTAGTTTATTTAGTTACCCTTTGACCCAGTACACTTTATTACCCTTGACCTAGAACCTTTGTTCCCCTAACCCAGTTTATTTTTGACTCTTAACCCAGTACCTTTGCTAATCCTAACCCAGTTTATTTTGTTACTTCCAACTCAGTTTATTTTATTACCCATATCCCAGTTACTCTGTTACCCCGAACTCAGTTTATTTTGTTACCTCCAACTCAGTTCCTTTTTTTACTCTTAACCCAGTACCTTTGTTACCCCTAACCCAGTTTATTTTGTTACCTTTAACTCATTTTATTTTATTACCCAAAACCCAGTAATTGTGTTGCCCCTAACCAAGTTCTTTTGTTACCCTTGACCCAGTACTTATATTACCCCTATTCCAGTACCTTTGTTACTTCGTACTCAGTTTATTTAAATATTCCTAACCAAGTTACTTTTTTTTACTCCTAATCCAGTTTATTTTATTACTCCTAACCCAAATTATTTTATTACCCCTAATCCAGTACTTTTGTTACCTCTTACCCAGTTTATTTAGTTACCCCAAACTCAGTTACTTCTGTTACACCCAACCCAATAACTTTTGTTATCCCAATCCAGTAAGGGTTTTGGATTTTATTAAGCATATCGCTAGAAAATTAAACTTGTGATTGATATTGGGCTCAGCAAAAGTTTGTTTTGTTTATAGACCTTTAGCTAAGGGTACTAAGACATGAAAGCAGTAGGAATTAAACCCTTGATTACATGTTGTAAGGCCAAGTGTTTTTAAAACTACTAAATTCACCCATAATATCAGTAACAGGACAGTAGTCAAAATGGGTTTATGGCTAGACTTCTATAAATCTTTTTTCTTAATGTTACAGGATCAATTCCGAGACCTAAACATAGAGTTACATGAGTTACTCCTAGTTTTGAGTTGCCTTTAGCAGTTTACGATAATATAGATTATAATTGCCTAGTAATTATGCTGCTGATTAAGTGCTGGCTCAGCAGGAGTTTAAACTTTTTATAGCGCTTTACTGAAGGGCGCTAGAGCATGAAAGCAATGGGGATTGAACCCATGACCTCATTGTGTTGTAGTAAGTGTTCTTACCACTACATCATGCAGTTTTAACGCTTGCTATTTGTATGCTTTTTTATAGAATGACATAGCTAAAGATTTAAACGTTGAAAAAATGGATACTCTGGACTGAAAATTACGTTAAAATCAATTCAAGCTTTAATTCGCATTTTTTTAATTATGTGCACTTTTTGTGATAATTAATTTTTGAAAACTGACACGCTGTGTGCCTTAGTGGTAATTTCACGCGCTTTGTTTTTTTAATATTTTTGATATATTAATAATCTGTAAAATGATCACCATAGTAATTAACTTAAAATTTTGTAATTTTTTTTTCTTTTGCATATGCAATTTAATGGTGGGACGATATTGCAGAATTTTAATACCGTGTTGATATTACTACGTGTGTTAAATTTGTTGTGACTTAAGCCTGCATTTTGTGCTGCTTGTTAAAAAAATCAACTTTGGCACAATTTGATAGCATTGGGCCTAAAGAGTGTTTTAACTTTTTTTCTGAGATTGCTGGCAAAAGATAGCCAAAAAATAGTTTTTTTTCTACTTCAAAACAGATTAAAATTGAATGAAAAGTTGATTACTGTCATATTACCAAAACCATAACGCAAAAAAACCTAACTGACAATAAAACTTTTTCTACCAATTTCCTTATATACCTACCCTTTATCTGGGAAATATTTTAATTAAATTTCGGTAAAACTTGTTTTCAAAATTTTCATTTTCTGTAACATGGGCAAATAATATAAAAAATAGCCTTTATGATTTTTTTGGTCTAATATTAAAGAAAAATTAAATGTATTTTATACTAATTATGGTTCCTTTTAATTTTAACCCATTTTTTCATAGCATTTTAGTTTCCACGGCATGCAATTATTAAATAAAAAGAATGAACTTGTATATTTGTATTCATTTTGCTTATTTATTTTACAATTTTCTAAAAAATAACATTATGCGCAGATAGGAATACAGTTAAAAACCTGACGCGATTTTGTCTAATATTGATTTTAAAAAGTCGTGTTTAATTGTGATGTTATTTATAACCTACAACAGTAAGGACAAAACCCGTTTCTTATTTATTTTTAAAGCGTAGTTTTAAATTAAGATTGCAGACTAACTGCATCACCGAAATTAGTAAAATTTAAAATATAATCTCACAATAACATATACGCTAATACGAAACCAAGTTGTAGCCTATATATAATTCCTTTTTTTAATTAAAGTCACCTTAAACATTGTAATATGTTTTTGTGATTTAAACCTAAAATTATAAACTTTGTACATGTAAAATAACACAAAAATCTTCAAAAAATAACACTAATGACATGAATTATATAAAGGTTGTGGCAAAATTTGCATTCAATAAATAAAAACTTTAATTACTCTAATAAAATTTTAAACAAACAAGCTTTTGTTGAAAACTTAACATACAAACATAAATAGTCTGTGTATATTGGAGCTTCGTCAGTGTTATATGTTCTTTCAAAATATAAAAATTCGTACAAATCACGAGAAAAAAACTATGCCATAATGACGCTAAACAAAAAAAACTAATTTTGAAATCAAAATATGCCATTAAAATTAAAAAAGAAAGTGTAGTATCAAAAACGAGAGATACCTAATTGATAACTTTAAGTTTTCGGTCTAACCTATTTTCACGGATTTCTTGGTTTTTTTTCTTTTGCTTTACGGCAAGAATTTATTAATATTTACAAAACATGGTCCGTATCACAGTCTTCATCCCAAGTCTCGACAACCCTTCAATTTAAAAAACAAGCCTGTAGCCATTACACATTACTGTACTGAGAACAGTGTTAAGGAGCGTGCATGTAATGGTTAAGTAACTCGTAGCAACTGTTGGCTGATAACAAAAGCGCCGGAACGTGCGACAGGAGCCCTCCGTATTCTTTAAGTTCCTCCAAAGTGAAATCCCCGTCTAACTCCTCGTGCTCATTAGCGCCCCCACCACCAGTAAAATCATATTTCGGATCTTGCATTTGTCGCCAGATTTCGATCGACTGCGTTACCTGGTTACGCAACGGCGATCTTCGGTAACTTCCGGTCGAGTCACGCGACTTGGCGGACGCGGACGGGCAGTCGGAAATTTTCAGCCAGATTTTTGACGTGACGTCACGATGGATTTGGTCGAGTGACTCTGTAACGTTAACAAACTCCTCGACGAGCTGAGCGGTCTCGGCGGCGTCTTTTGTGCGCAGAATTGTCGCATACTTGCGCAAGTCGCCCACGTGATTGATTTTCTCGACGCCGTGAGTCGGAGCATTTTTTAAGCTGTCCACAAACCGCCGAAGTACAACCTTGTCGAATTTTCTACGTAAAAAAATAACTTTATTTGCAAAGGTAGGGGATTCGTAAAAACACATAGATACTGGTAATATGCCTCAGAACTGTGTTATTTAGTTGCTTCCTCTTCATTTTTTTATGGTAGTGGTTTCTACAAAACTTTTTGAAAGTTTGTGTTACTTGTAACAAAACGCCCATTTGTTCTGTTATACATACTTGTATGCTGCCTGTGCCTCTAGCGTTCTCTTGTGGAGATCGTCGAGCGCATTCTTGATCTCCTCTTCCTCCGGATCAATATCCTTCTTTGTGTTTTTTCGTAGATCTGTGAAAATGTAGAAATTTTTAAAAGGTATTCGTTAACTTGCATTATTGAAATTAAAACTTATAGAAATTTAACCTTGGGTAATATCTGGCGATGGCGGCGGCACGGGTTGTCTTGTAGTCGGCTGTTCACTTTCCACGGTCTCGTCGATAGTTGGCGCTGTTGTTGACGTCGTCTCGTCAAACACCACGCCCGCTTGATGTTCGCCTTTGGTCGTCACTCTGACTTTGTCCGACCGCCATAAGTTTTCTCTAGGCTCAGGTTTAACAGTTTTAACACTGGGGCTAAGTTCGACAACAATCGATCGACTGCCAGGCACAGTATTCGTCCTGTGAAATTTGTAAAAAATGGTTATATATTGTTACAATTACCTGCAGAAACCATGTCTTTAATTTTAAACACAGCACATAAACACAATGTACTTGACATAAATGTACTTTATAGCACGAGGTAATTTTCGATTTCACGGTTTTTGTGTCGTGGCACATTTACGTTGTTCTGACATGCCTTAAAACATAACCGGCTGGCTATTTATTTGGCAATATTTTTTTTGTATATATTTTCTACGTGGGAAGGTCGAATGCGCGCAGTTTGGAATGTTATAGAAACTGCCCGATAATTATGCCGCTGATTAAGTGCTGGCTTAGCAGGAGTTTATACCGTTTATAGCGCCTTACTAACAGCATGAGAGCAGTGGGGATTGAACCCACGACCTCATGGTGGTGTAGCAAGTGTCATTACCACTACACCACGCTGCCTTTTAAATATGCTTAATATCATCCTAAACTGCTAAAGGCAAACTCCATCAATATATTTAAAAAAAAGAAATCTTTTAATCAAAATCTTGTTTTTCCAAAAGGTGTTTTAACCTAAATTAAAGAAATGCAATCTAAAAACCTGAATTGTGAATTCAAATGAAGATCTCCAAGACTACTTCGACCGATCGATTTCGATGAAATTCGAGATCGGGTTGGGGAGTTCCCCCTCGTTCCATTGTTTACAATTCGTCCGGTATTTTGAGACAATTTGGGATTAAGTGTTCTGTTATGCGGGGCCTAAAAATTAAGGGTAAAGCGATTTTGATATGTGTAGGGCAAACAAAAAGGACTCTTGCCTATTCCAATTAATTGGAAAATTACTTGGCAAAATTGTGTACTGCAAGTGCTATTTTTTGTATAATCCCTAAAGTCGGAAGGACTTTGTTGATAAAGAAACACGAAACACATTTATTTAGCTCGAGCTTTTTTTTTAAAATATCAGTGTTTAACTTATTAATCTGCCGATTGGTTTTAAAATTGGCAAAAATTTGTTTTCGTTTACATCGTTTTACTAAAAGGAACTACGACTTAAAAGCAGTCGGAATTGAACCAATGACTTAATTTTATGTTGCAAAGGAAACTAACTAAGTACAACGCCTACTTTTTTAAGTCGCCTTTACCGATTTCTAGTATTTTTTTGGCGTTTAAGAAAACGATCAAAACAGTATTTAACTCTTAGTACCAATTGATGCAAGCATGCGTCTAACTCCTTTCGGTCTATACTGGTTTCAAGTAATATTCTGAATGCTCCAGCCCTCTGTAAAGCCGTATTCGACAATAACTGTTCCTGAAACATTTCGTTCAATTGACCTAAAAAAACATTTAGAAAGCTTTTAAAATAAAAACACATGTTATTTGTGGTGCGCCATTAAACTATTAAAGGCAGATATGGGTTGCAAGTTCAGATTATTTACGACATTTAAAATGCCGACTGTAGGGTGGGCTATTGTCTATAGTTATGCTAACTTACCGGCAGCGTGATGTAGTGGTAAGAACACTTGCTACACAACCATAAGGTCATGGGTTAAATCCCCACTGTTTTTATGCTATAGTGCCCTTGAGTTAGGCCCTATAAACGGTATAAACTTCTGCTGAGCCAGCATTTAATCAGCAGCATAATTATCGGGCTATTATAATCTTTATAATATCAAAACTGCTAAAGGCAACCCGAGACTGGGTCGGAGTAACTGATGTTACACTATGTTTAGGTCGCGCATTCGACCTTCCCACATCTAGGATAGATATATACAAAAAAACTTTTAAGAAATCTTTTTTACCGCTTTCAAAATGGCCGACTAGTACTTTGAGAGCAGATATTTTGTGAATGCACGTGTCGATCTTTAGCGACCCCTTGCGCAATTTTTTGACAACAACGCCATCTATTGACTCTAAGGACGACACAGTTGATAACACTTCTTTGGATCCATTTTCACTAAAAATATAATTGGTAAGTATTGTCTGGTAGTGTGATAAACCGGTTTTTATTTTTGATGCGTTTTTTTAACATAACATTCTGCGTGTTTTGTTATAAAATGTCAGCACAGACGAAAAATATAAGCCCTATACGTAGCCTACTACAGAAAATTAGACAAAAATGTAAAGTACAAGAGAAAACTAGCGAGGATCGTAAAGTATAAAAAAATCAGTAAAGTTTTGTTCAAAGACCGTAAAGTACAAGGAATACATAAAAAATCTATACGTTGTTTATAGCCGTTTTATCTTAGTTTTTAAAAGTTACCAAACCTAGAAAAATTTTACTTACTTTAACAGGTAGTCGAAAAGTTTTTCCGAAATCTTGTCTTGTATTTCTTCTGGGTGACACTCGCGATATAAATTATTAGTTAGTGGAACAGCTGTTTTGATTGAAGTGTGGATGCCTAGATCAGCTAAAAGCAATATTGTTAAAAGTTTAAGTCAAGCGAATGTAAATCATAAGTTAGTAGAATAAAACAGTTAACTAACATGGAAGAGTGTTTTAGTGGATTTACATTTATTTTTAGGAAATTGTTTAAAAAGAAAACTAGGTATTTAGTTTTTTGGGGGGCAATAAGTTTGTAAAAATGTCATGTGTACAAATGAATGAAGGTGAACTGCTTTAAAAATTGCTTTAATAGACATTCAGTATGCTTTTCCGGTTAAAAAACAACCATTCAGAAAACAGCTCTAGGGAGCCAACAGGTCAAATGTTTAAAGTCAACTATAAAAGATAGGCATTTAATTATTACTTTAGCTTTAAAACACTTAACAAGGACAAACTATATCCCAAAAAAAATATAAAAAACCTACAACCCTAATGTGATTCGAAAGAAAATATGATCAATTTAAAAAAGTGAAATGCTTTAAATTATTTTTTAAAATTTCTTTTTTTAAAATCATTTAAAAAAAATCAACTATTTTTAGGGCCCCCAGGTGTAATATGTTTAACCCGTTAGCGTAGAACTGTTTCAATTGGGTAGAAAATTACGTTTAAACATTCTTCATTTGTTAGGTTTAATCAACAAAGTAAACTCACCAGATTTCCTATGGTTGCCAAGCGGGCGTTTTCGTGATTGAGATAACTTACAAGTCGCTATAGTAGAAGGTCTGTTTGCTATATATAAACAAAACATACGTTTAATAATAAATAGTGTAGCTTAGTGGACAAAAATACATATATGTGGTTTCCGTTTATGGTTCGCTGGTTAATTATCGTGGGCAAATTTTAATTATAGTTGCGACCATGTGCGGCAGTGTGGTCAAGCGGTCATGGCAGCGTACTACGAGCCGAAAGGTTTCCGGTTCAAGCCGCACTACTGCCACACTATTCGCCCTTGAGTCCGCGTTTACGGATAGGTTAAGCACGTTACAATATCACACCCTTACCCAATAAAAAGTATAAAACCTGTCACCTTAAGGCGATATGGAAAAAAAAGAGTTGCGACCATATTACGACAATTAAAATGTCGACCAGCGTATAATAAGTGCATATCAATGTTTATTAGGTATCTATAATTTTAAAATTAATTAAATACAAATTTATTAAATAAGGCATGTTTTAAATTATGTAATTAGGTCTTTACAACTAAATAGCTATCTATCACAAATTCCACTTGCCACCAAAAGAGTTTTAAAATAAAAAAGTAATTGTTTATGCAACATAATTGCGCCGGTCACTCTATTAACAAAACGAAAGGGCATTTTTAAAAGCCTATAATAAATAAACTAATAAAATTGGGCCAGTCGAAAATGTCATATGAAACCGTACACGAGAATGTAAACATAAGTTTATAAAACGAATACGGTCATACGATATGGTGCGCCTTCAAAATGTATCATGTTATTTTGCACTCCATGTGGTAGTAAAATATGTTAATGTCTATTAATAAGCTTTTGTTGTCGGGATTGCGAAATAAGGATGTGATTGGTGATATGTTACAGCGGCGTTAATATTGCTAAGTTGTGTTAGTACTTAAATTGTGTTTGTGCTTGTTATTTCAGGCAATATTTAAATTCATATTTAACTTTTTTATATAATTATCTTCGATGTGGAAAGCCGACTTACGGCCTTAACATAGAGATACATTTGTTACCCCGACCCAGTCTCGAACTGACTAGTAAAGAATATTGACTGATAAAAATTGGGCTAGCTACCACATGAAACCTTTGGGAATTAAACCTATGATCTTATTTTACATTGGCTAATGTTTTAATAACTTGGCCACGCCGTCAAAAAGCTACGGTCTACTAAACATTCATATACTCAAAACACATTTCTAGCTTTGCAATTTACCTTTTTTAATTTGCTTTGCATTGTTCGGACCCCTGTGTATTAACCTTAATTTTGCCCCTTGCACCGAAACTGAGTTTGTCAGATCAAACGTCGGATTGGAGGGCACAGAACGCGAAGGGTAGAAAGCGACCGTGGGAGAACCATACAGAAAGTGCGGTTGCGTTTCCGCAAACTTCCACTGGCCGTGGGAAAGTGACGACTTGCTTGGCGAATTAAAGCGAGCAGTGGTCGGAGAAAGTTGCATGGAGTAGTATTGCGTCTGCAGGGACTCCATTTTGCGGACCATGCTGGCTTTTCGCATGCGCAGTAGGCGACAAAACGCCTTAACATCATCTAAAGAAATTCAATAAAAAAATGAACACTCTTTAAAATATATTTTAATCTACTAAAGTTTTACACTAGCAAAACAATACCCTGAAAAATTTAACGCTCTTGGATACGGGCAATAAAAATAACTCCGTGATTATTCTCAAATAGGTTACCTTATATATACCGAATATATTTAAAAAAATTCTTTGTTAATAACTTTGTTAATATGTTAATAACCGGTAGAGTGATACGGCCATTGCAGAGAAATACAAGCCGAAATGTTTCGGTTTTGAACCACACCAGTGTCACACTATTCGCCCATAAACTCTGCGTTTACGATTAGCTTAACCACGTATTTTTAAATGACACAGAACAAAAAGAATATTAGTTTGCAAATAACCTCACAGACAAACTAAAGTAAAATTGTGATTACTTGCAAGAGAATTGGCCTCAATTTGGGAAAGCGCCGACACGAGTTTTTCGAATGTTGCGACTCGCGGCTCGTCCTCGACCCAGCACAATATACCCAAACTCTTTTGTCGCTGGAGGTCGCACCCGCTAGATGACGTGACGAGGTGAAGTTTTTCCGGATTAATGCGGAGGCAGTTTGCCAATCCGACCCATTCAATCTGTTAAAAAAGACTGTAAATGAAATCAAAAGCATCGTTTTAATATGTATACTTATGTAACCTTTTTTAAAAATAAAGATCAACTACAAAATATTGTAACGTGATAAAGTTACTTTACAGTTAGCTTTTAAACCACAAAATTTAAACTATTTGATTTATTTGCAGGTTGGTAAACTCAAATCCGGTGTGTATAAAATGCCATTTATTAGTACGCTGGTGTTATGACACCACAGCCGAAGGCAATCGGAAAAAAATTGTTCACCTATTAATTTGCAAATAGTTACGAGTAATACCACCTTTTTTAAAACACTAACATAAAAGCAGTAGGCATCAAGCCCAGTGCCTTATGTAGTAATGTCCAGTGCCTTAATCACAGCCTCGTTTTACTAGTTATTAAAGTAATTTTTTTCTAATAAAAATTTAAAATTTACTTGAGTTAACTCATTGCTAATTTCGTTGACTAAATCGTCTAGATTCTCACATCTGTTCAGTGGCAGCTCACTGGATGTAAGATCTAAAATTGTAAAAGTTATATCACAAAGTCTAGAAGCAGTTAGTTTAGATCTTATATATTAAAGGCGATATCTCGCTCCGCGGCCGAGATTTTAATGCCGTAATATACTCTTATATTTACACGTAGAAATTTACCCGCATACCCTAATTGCGGTTTTATTTATTTTGTAGGCGTAAAATTTTTATATGGCAGCATGGTGTAGTGTTAAGACTTGCTACACCACATGAGGTCGTAGGTTCAATCCCCACTGCTTTTATGCTGCATAATGTTATATACTCCTGCTGAGCCAGCACTTATTCAGCAGCATAATTACCGGGAAATTATAATATATATACATATAACATCCTAAACTGCTAAAGGCAACTCGAGACTGGGTCGGAGTAACTAATGTTACTCTATGTTTAGGTCGCGCATTCGATCTTCCTACATCGAGGATAAATATATAAACAAAAATATATATATATATATTTATTGTTCACTAAGCTTTTATGCTATTGTTTACCTACCCCTGTATGCGTTGAGTTGAGTGGAAAATGCCATGACTTTTCTTGTTAAATTTCCGTAGCTTTAGACAACTAAATATCCGTACCCAACTTAACGAGCATTTTTATTTATTTTCATAAAGTTTGATAAAAAGAGCCAAATGTGTTTAAACAACCTTTCTACAGAGTTTAAAAATTGATTGAAAAACAAAGTAAGGCGTATAAGAAAATCCATTATACTACAATTACAATAATACTTAAACTAATCATTAAATACACCTTCCCACCCAATCAACTTAGCCCCCATTACTTCTCTTAATATTTCCAATTTTACGTCGCCCTAAAAAAACTATATCCTACAAGCCCTATTCCATACCATTGGGCAAGCTACAAAGATAAAACAAAAGATGGAATAGAATTTCAAATAAACTATTTCGTTCGTCAATTGTTTCAAACTGGAACTAGCTTTTTATTGTGTTAGAGTATCTAGTTGCAGGGCTAACAGGCTTGTGTTTAGGTCGATAATGTTGATTGATGTTCGCGCACTATAGTTAGGTGGTATGCCGTTACTTATAGCTAGTCCAACGACATTGGATACATTTTTTTAATTATCTTGGCGTGTTTAACGTATCTATATTTAATATCACTTGAAATTCATGAAGTTTTTAAGTTGTGTTTCTCTCTGTCTGGGGTAAAGTTATTTATAGCCTTTGGCAATGTTTTAAAAACACCAGAACTATGCCTTTCTGCATTTATAAATTTTAAAAAGATCAGCGTTAAAATTAATCTTGAGTCGGCAAAATAGCAATATTGGTCAGATTATTATTGTTGATTTAGCGTCCTTGAGTATATGGCCTTAGTACATTTGGCAAGCCAAATAAACAAATAACATATTAATGATCAGGAAAAAATAACCAAATAAGTAACATTAAACATATTAAATTAACTTGATTGAGTTCTTGAGTAACAAAAATTACACTAACGTGGCGCTGCAAAGTCACTCTACTCTCATGGAAACGAAAAACAAACATGTATGCTTATGGATTTTATACAAAAGTGTTCCATGCTATTTTCCACCAGTTAATTTTGATATTATTCTCGAAACAAATTTGTCAGTGTCGTCTGAATTGACGTCAATGGTTAAGGTTTTTTGCTTGTGACGTAACAATAAATATTCTTTTTCGACGTGACGCAACATCTGGGTAAGCCCCCGCTCTCCCGATGCGTTGTTGCTTTCTAAGAAATCGTCTTCAGTGAATTCAGAAACCTTTTCTAACTTGCCGTTGCCGTCTTTCCATCGCTAAATCAATTATAGCCAAATTTAAATTAAGAGGCTGACAATTCTACAGCCTTCGACTTTTTTTTATTTATTTTTCTTGTACGTAAAAAAGCCCTTTTCGAACTTCACATTAAATAACAATTGTTATATTAGTTACTCTATCACAAGGTTTGGAGGGCTTCCCTTTTCTTTTTTTTAAATTCATTTTAATTTTTATTCAAAGTTGTATAACTTTAAAAGTAGATAAAATTATTTAAAGTTAAAAACATTTCTGTGTTCAGTGACAACAACTTTATCAATTTTAAGTAAAAAATTATCGTTAATATATGAGTTTGTTTAGAAGCTTAGAATTTACATACTACAGTTCTGTCTTAAGATGCCTTTTTAGGCTTATTAACCCAGTAATGTTTCTTAGTCATTTTATTTGCAAACGTGAAACTGTAAGAGCTTATAGACTCTTATAAAATCAGTAAGATGATTTTTTTTATTTGTTTAATTATCCTACTTACCTCCATAACAAATTTCAATCTGGCAAAATGCGTAAGAAAAGCGTTAAACTCGCATGGAAATTCGCTTCCAGACAATAAATGGGCATTGTGGGTAATCAAGTCTTCCGCCTGTGTTCAGAAAACAAGTGCAAATTATTTTTTTTAAACGACGACACTAAAACTATCCTTAAAATGAAACGAAAGTTATTTTTTAATGTTTTTGCCACGCACCTGTTCGTCAAGTGGAAATAGATTGTTGACCACGAATGACCTCCACCTTCTTATCATGGCCGCGTCCTTTTTTCTTTCGGCCTCTTTTAAATAATGTTTTAATTTTTGAAACTCGCCCATGACCGCTTTGTAAGTTGTTTCTTGAACCAACCGATTTCCGTACAAAGGACCATAAAGGTCTTTAATCTAAAAAGTGTTTATATAATGAAAGGTTAGTTAGGCTTCTAGTAAGACATAGTTATAAGACAATAAATTGCAATTGATATTTGGTTTATTGTTAACAACTAGTGCCACGCCACATCATTATGCTGAAAACTGTAGTAGACAAAGTAAAAATAATTAGGCAGTAAAAAGAAAAACCCAAAAATATCGAAAATTTTAAAAATTTAAGACTGTTTCTGGGATTTGTAGTTTACCTAAAAAAATGATTGTTTTATTATACTTGTTGCTTTCATTTTATTTCTTCCAACCTTATAATCTTTAAATGTATAGCACGAAAAATATTATACAATAATAAATTTATTAACCCCTTTTTAACCCCCTGCTAGAAAAAAACTACCCTGTTCAATATAGTGTGATTACTTGGAAAATCAAGTTTAGTGCAAATAGTAGACTTAGTAAATGCCTTGTAAAAAAACAGAAAAACCTGTTGTGTTTCCCATAATATCCCATTTGTTAAATATAACATATTATTTTTAGGTAGTTTTAAAAGAGAGTGGGTTTATTTTATATTACTTGTTTTGTAACCAAGTCTAATTGAACTTCTTTTTTAGCTCGCTGACGGTCAAAGTATGAAGAAATAAGCCAAGAGATGGCGCCAACAGCAACCGAGGTGATCATTTTCCAGTCGTTCGAAAAACGTTTTTCCTTTGTTTTTTTATTTGAATTATCACTTCCTGAAATTGGTTGTGTTGACACAGCATTTTGCGACATAAATCTTGTCTTAAAAATAACGATAGTAATTACTTTAGTTATAATTAGTAAATTAAAAGAATTTAATGTTACGTTTAATGCACATAGAGGCCTTACATAATGCACATAAAGGCCCAACACAACTGATTAACATATTTTATAAGACAATAAACTCAATAAAATTCATTTAACTTTATTTGAAAGTGATATTACCTTTCCACAAAAACAATTTGTGTATGGCGTAGAGAGAGCACTTTGCTTTCTTTTAACAAGCCTGTTATAATTTCCGAACAATCGATTTGTAGTATCGGAACGCAAAACATTAGCTGACAATATAAGAATTTTTCTAGCGCTCATAATAATATTTTTATTTGTATTTATAGATAGACTACTTCTTACAGAACTTACTACAATATAGCCTAAAGTCATGCATAAGGTTTTACATCGTCGGTAAAACAGCTAACCTATTTTTAAAATAATTTAAGTGAAGTTGTTTTACTTATGAAGTAGTTTAACTAGGCGTTATTTAATTACACCAACTTTTGTGTTTGTGGCATTTTAGATTACAGTACTAGTTTGTTTTAAGTCCTTTTACCTTACAACATAGCGCCTTTTAAAAGGATAACTCGTATCTCTTATATAAGCTGTGTTAAATAGTACTTTGTACGCCAAGTCGGCTTAAACAACAACACTCACTGCGCGTTCTGAAACTTGCTGTTTGTGGTTCCCTTTCTTTACATCAGGGACTTAACAATGTTATTATTAACTCAATTTTATTATTATTTTAGTTAATATTAGCAAACTTAAAGCGACCTTTGGAACACAACAACAATATTTATAGTTTCCGTTATCTTTGGGGTTATTAATACTAACATGTAACAAACATGATGCGGAAGTACTGGTTAACAATAAAAAATTAAACAAATGATTAAGTAAGTTTTTAAAGTCTTCTATTGTATTACTTTAAATTTTATTATAAAAAAATTGTTTATTTGGTTTTATAAATATTTTTAGTTATAAATTTATTGTTGTTGTTTTACAGAATTGTGTTTTTGCCGAGGACAAACAAATAAACAAATTTAATTAAAGCCGTCTACCACTTAGCTCGTATGCCACGATTACTTTCGCTGTAACGAAAACTTGACCGGTACGTGTGTTTTAAGTTGTGCAGGAAACATAATTTTAAAGTTGAAGTTTCAGAAAATATAATAGCAGAAATGATGTTTAGAGGTGATAATACTATATTTTAAGATTTTTCTTTTAAATTTTAAAAATTTTCTAGTGTATTAATGCCAATGGCATTTCTCAAAATGTATTTTCACAAAATTTAAGGTATCTAGAGATATAAAATATAAATTTTTTGTATTTTAACAATATAATTTTTTTTTAGTTTATTGTGTTGTTTTCGCCTTGATTCAATTCACTTTTGCTGCCCAGTTAAATTCAGATCTAACAAGCAGTGACGGACAACGACTTATTCAATATTTTAAGGTAAATCTGTACAATACAATCAATGTTGGTGTAAATCTGTAAATCCAAGTTTTCCTTTTTATTTTTTAAAAATTTTTGATTTAAAAAACTTTCATATTGGGGTTTTTTATGTTGTGTAAAAAATTTGGTAGCGTAATAGAAAGAAACACCATATATTAAGAGGATATTATGCTTTAAAACAATAGTTGCTTAAATTTAAATTTTGGATGCCTGATTTCTAAAAAATTGTGCGATATTCCCAATTAGCACTAGCTATTTTGACAATTTTTTTCACATTTATTTTAACATTAATGTAAGAATTGTAAAAAATCTGCATTATTGCTATATTAATACATTTTTTACCTATTTACACAGTTTTTTTAATGCAATGTTTAGTATTTCTACATATTAGTTAAAGATTTTTTTGTAATATAAAAAGTAAATGCACGATTGTATAGGCGTATTTATGTGCGCAAGGGCATAGCGAAAAACAAGCCATTTTTTCTGGATCGATATAGACTGTGTTTATTATGCGTGGTGTACATTTAGGAAAGGATTTACGAATCATATTAACTTAGTATAATCTGGCAATTTGTTTAAAAATCTTCTCCCTTATTTCTCACATTTCACAAAGTCTGTTTAGGGCTTTTTATTTGTTGTTTTGAAGTAAAAAGAACTTTTCAGGTTTTCATATTTTAGAGGATTGCTTTTTAGTTAGATGTAAAAAAATTGTAGAATTTGGTTTTGAGAAATTGAAATTGTAGAACTCGGTTTTAAAAACAATAAAAAAAATGTAATTCTTTATATATATATACAAAAATTATTTTTATAAGTTTATTTCTATTGTCCCAGACCCCATACTCTGATTTAGAATCAGCCTATTTCTCTGTAGTTGGATTGAAAAGATACAACCAACCACCAGCAGCTGCAGAAACCCAAGTAAAAGCATAATTCAATAGTGTTAACTTTTAAATTAAATTATGGTGTTATGAATTTTATTTTATATTTATGTTAGGATTAAGACGTGCATTTTTATTGATTTAGACAAACATGACAAATATCATGTTTTCACCTTTTTTGTAAAAAGTTTAAAAAAAATGGATTGTATCAATTATTTAAAAATAAAATTAGTTGCATGTGTTGTTTTTTAGTCGGCTTGCGCACTTGTTAAATCATGTGACACAAAATCGCTCAACCAAATCTTTTACTCTTCGTCAATTTTGGCCTCTTTGGGTGCATCCTGCAAGGTTAGTTAAATTAAATAAAAATTTCAAAAAATAACAAATTTTATATCGGTTACAAAACTTTAATTTTAAAATAAAATTTTTTTGTAATTGAGGTTTTTAAAAGGTTTCGTTTTATTAAAGTGTTTTGGATTAGATTAATGAATTTTGAGATCATGTTTTGTATAAACTGTTTGATTATAATTATTCTAAATCTTAATGTTGTGATTTTACATACAACAATAAACAATATAATGCTTCATATATTTAAATAGCCTATCAAAAAGTTTTTATTTAGAATTGCCCTTAAGTTTATTAATTTAGCTTCCTATTAATTTATAAATTTTAGTTTGCTTTTCCCAAAAACGTGATTGAAATGGTCGAGGGCAAAATAACTGCTGAAAGTGATGTCAAGACTTTATATCACGCCATCACTTCACTTAGATTGCTTGCAAAAAAAGGTTAGTTTTACCTATATAACATAAAGTTAGATGAATGATAAATATATTTATACATTTTTTTTTGTATATATCTTTATGCTTGATCGAATGCGAGATCTAAACATTGAGTAACATCAGTTACTCCAACCCAGTCTCGAGTGGCCTTTTAGCAGTTTGGGATAATTTAGAGATTATAATTGCCTGGTAATTTTGCTGCTGATTAAGTGCTGGCTCAACAGGAGTTTATACCATTATAGTGCCTTACTTAAAGGCGCTACAGCATAAGAGCAGTGGGGATTGAACCCACGACTTCATGTGGTGTAGCAAGTGTTCTTACCACTACACCACGCTGCCAGTGTCTACATATGTATGCCTAATTTAGAGGTCAAAAAAATTAAAAATCTCATTTGTGGTGCACAGATAAATTATCGCAGGCAAATATTAATAAAGAGTTGCGACCCTAACACTGCATTTAAAATCTCTACCTTAGGTCAAGCTATCGACTGGTACCACAAAAGGTGCTGGGTTAAATTCTTTTCTGTTGCCATAATGTTAATCTGTCAAAATCTACCAAATGGCACACTATTTTAAATCTGAAAAAGTTATATTAAATTGTGTCAAGCTCAAAAACAAAACATTAACAAGACAATTTTATTAAAAACCATCAAAGGCAACCTAAAACTGAAGCGGGGTAACTGAACTATTAACTAAGATATAAAGACAGCCATTTTAGAAGTAGAACAAATAAATACTAAAATATTGTTTTAGTCAACAGCGAAGCTGCAGTAAAAGCACTTGTTGCAGCTACAAAGAAAGACAACAGTGTCGTCAGTTCCTCTTTAGCAATGGCTGCTGCATCCTTACTGGAAAAACCAAACCTAACTGAGCTTCTTAAACTTGTCGATATCGAGGTACAAAAGTTTTTATGGATTTAAAAACAAAAATTTATAGTTTTCTGTGACTAATTTATTTACAATTACTTTTTTTGTATATATCTTTATCCTCGAAGTTTGAAGGTCGAATGCTCGACCTAAACATAAAATAACAACAGTTACTCCGACCCAGTCTCGAGTTGCATGTGGCAGTTTGGAATATAATAGATTATAATTGCCTGGTCATATTGCTGTTGATTAAGTGCCGGCTCAGCAGGATTTTATATCGTTTATAGCGCCTTACTCGAAAGCGCTTCAACATGAGGCGGTGGGAATTGAACCCACAACCTCATGGTGGTGTGGCAAGTGTTCTTACCACTACATTACGCTGCCGGTACTTAAGGCACTATGACATAGAAGCACTTGTGGTTTACTTTTTTGTTGCTGCGTTTAAAATTTTTTTATGTTTATTTATCCCCGATGTGGAAAAGTCAACTCAACACAACTTAAACACGAAGTAACATTAGTAACCCAGTCTCAAATGGACTTTGTTTAAACCTAGGGCTTTATGTGATTGGCAAGCTTTCTAAACACCACACCAAGCTAAGAGTGCAGGCTGCAAAACATTTTTTTTAATTTTAGGATATTGCCGCCCAAGCTGACGAAGTTGATGAGAAATATCTTCATTTTGACAATGACCTCGAAACCACTTCAACTTTCTTGAATGCTGTTTTTATGTTAAGTGAAGGGACCAAGCAAGCACCCTCTTTGACCGGGGTAATTTTGTGTAAAAAATTCAAATAGGGTTTTTGACCGTTACTTAATGTAATTTTGACAATGGTTTGTTTTTTTAAATATTGTTTTTTTTTACTAGTAAGCTTATTTTAAAATTTAGTTAGTGTGTTGACTTGTTATAAGAGTTAAAATTTGCTAAAAAAGCTGAATTTCAAATAAATACTAATGTTTTTGCTTTAAATTAATTTGTAGATGAATTAGAATTAAAAACAAAATATAATAATTTTTTTTTATTTTCAGGATCAAGTTGTCCTCTTTACCAACTTTCTTCTTAGAAGCAAAAATTCAGCAACCACCACCAAGGATGCGTTTCTTATCCTCTCGGCTCTTGGAAGAATTAGCTCCTCCTCTCAGATTACTCTCGGAAGAGCAGAGCTCGTGTCTGGAAACTCTCTGTCTGAAGAACGAAGTACAATTAAGGTAAAAATAATTTTTAAAAATTTTATTGGAAAGGAATTTTAATCAGCAGTAAAAAACTCCAAATTTTTTTTTTTGTTTTTATCTAACCTCGATGTGAAAATCTAGACTTCACAGGCTAAACAAAGGGTTACATTTTGTACTCTGACCCAGTTCTATGTTGCATTGGCAGTTATAAATATTTTTAAGATTGTTGACTAATAATTAATCTGCTAATCAGTTTTGGGCATTTTTTATAGAGCCTTACCGAAGGGCACTACACAGAAGCGGTGGAAATCGAACCTATGGGTTCGTGTTTTGATACCACGTGTTTTATTTACTACATCACGATTGGCTGAAATATTTATGCTGTTATAATAAAATTTTTACAAATTTATGGATTTTGCCTAAGCTGCTTTAACACTTTTAAAAATTTAGATTTTGAGTCTGAATAATATTTTTTTTTTCAGATCGCAGTGACCAACGTTTTCGGACGACCTTTGACCTCAGTCAACGTAAAAGCCGACTCAATTATCCGACAAAGTGATACAGAAGTTGTGATGTCCAATGAACCTTTTAAACTCGACTCAGCATCCAACACTTACAATCTGGTGTTTTACAAAAACAAGCCGAAATCTGGTTTTTATGATGTTACTTTGGTGTGAGTTACGTTAATTATTTTCTTTTGTATATATCTTTATCCTTGATGTAAGAAGGTCGATTGCGTGACCTGAACATTGAGTAACATAATTTACTTCGTTCCAGTCTCGAGTTGCCTTTAGCAGTTTTGGATATTATATAGTTTATAATTGCCCGGTAATTGTGTTGCGGATTAAGTGCTGGCTCAGCAGAAGTTCATACCGTTTATAGCGCCTTGCTCAAGGGCGCTACAGCATAAGAGCAGTGGGACTGATCACTACACCATTTTGCCAATTGTATTACTAAAAGCAACGTTGAATAAATTCTAAAAAAATAATTTAAAAAAATTTAAATTAAATTGATTTACCAAGAAAAAAATTTTTTTTTTTTTAATATTACTTTATGTTACAGAGTTGGATCGTCCGGACCGAAATTAGTCGGAATTTCCGATATTGAGTTTCGAGTAAAAGTGACGACCAAAATCGCATTAACGGATATTCAATTAGGCGTTGCTGAAAAGGAACAGACTTCTCCCAACCTACCTGCGTAAGTTTTTTAATTAATATTTTGTTCCAATTTCTTTATTTTGTTCTTAATTTTTTTACCGGCAGCGTGGTGCAGTGGTAAGAACATTTGCTTTACCACCATGAGGTCGTGAGTTCAAACCCCACTGCTCTTAAGCTGTAGCGCCCCTGAGTAAAGCGGTGTAAACGGTATAAACTCCTGCTGAGCCAGCACTTAATCAGCAGCTTAATTATCGGGCAATTATATACTATAATATCCCAAACTGCCACAGGCAACTTGAGACTGGGTCGGAGTAACTGATGTTACTTTATGTTTAGATCGCACATTCGACCTTCCGACATCGAGGGTAAAGATTTATACAAAAAATACACTAGTTTAAGTTAATCCTAACAATGCTAACCAAATTTAATTTGTTTTTGAACAGTGTCGCATATCCGAAGAAAGCTGCTGACTTGAAGGCCGACACTCAACAGAAAATTGTGATGAAATTTAAAGTGGTCGACCTTAACGACCAGTCAACTTTATCACCTCACCAGGTTAGTTTTAAAATTATTTTTAAACAGTTTTTTAACTTAAGTACCAAATACCCTTTTTAACTTAAGTTTGTTTTTTTCGTATCACCTTAAGGGGATGGGTTTTTATATTTTTTATTGAGGAATGGTGTTCTGTTATGACGTGTTTGAACTAGCCGTAAGCGCCGGGCTCGAGGGCGAATAGTGTGGCAATAATGCGGCTCGATCCCTAAACCTTTCGACTCGAAGTCCGCTGCCATGACCGGTTCACCACACTACCGAACTATAGCTTGTATACAACCCAGACAGTTTCAGCCACGTCAATGCCACACTATTTGTCTTTGAGCCCGGCGTTAACGGATAGCTTAAACATGTCACAACATCACACTCCTTACCAATAAAATTATAAAACTTATCACATTACGACAATATTAAAAATAAATAATAAGTACCGGCAGCGTAGCGTAGTGGTTCAGAACACTTGCTATACATCACATGAGGTCTTGGGTTTAATCCTCATTACCCTCATGCTGTAGCGCCCTTGAGTATGGCGCTATAAACGGTATGAACTCTTGCTGAGCCAGCACTTAATCAGCAGCATAATTATCGGGCATTTATCAGATTATAATCTATATAATATCCCAAACTGCTAAAGGCAACTCGAGACTGGGTCGGGGTAACTGTTGTTACTCTATGTTTAGGTCGCGCATTCTACCTTCCCACATCGAGGATGAAGATATATACAAAAATAAAAAAATAATACACTCTTTTCTCGGAATTTTTAGGTGTTTGTACGATTTGTTCATGTTAAAACCGATCAAGAAATTATTTTTATCGCCGAGCCGGGAAAAGACGGGACATACAAATTCGAAGTCGAGCTAGCCACAGCGGCCAAGGAGCAATTCAGTTCGGTTTCTGGCAAATATTCCATGCAATTAATTGTCGGGGATGCAGCCATCTCGAACCCGATGTTTTGGAGCTTTGTAAGTGTTTTTAAAAAAAACGTTTTGTTGTATGTTAACCCTCGACGTGGGAAGGCCAATCGACAGCGTGAACATTAAAGTGATATATAAGCGATATTTTTCTACTCAAAAATTGATAAAATTGGTGTCACTGAACACAAAAAATGATTTTAACTTTAGATAATTTTACTTTCTTTTTAAGTTATACAACTTTAAAAAAAATTAAAATTAATTAAAAAAAAAGAAAAAGGAGGCCCTACTTGTGATGACGTAGAAAGTACCAGCTTGTATACATTCACTACGCTACTTGTACTTCTTACGTCACACAAAAATATGTGGTAACCTGGTTTTTTATTTTAATCATTTTCCAGTATTTCTGAAAATTAAATTGTAAGTACTATAGAAAATTAAATTGTATGTACCACAGACATTTTTCAAAGGTTCTAAAGGCCTTTTATAATTTATTTATACTAACGTGCTAAATACATCACTTACAAAATTGCAAAACTCTCAAATATAACACTTTAAGTCGCATTTCAAATTATTTTCGAATAATTTTTTGCGCTTTAATGAAAGCAAATGAAATACTTACTTTACAATCCATTTGTGGAATTAAATGAATGTTACCCCGAGCACGATTTAAACTGCTTTTATATTGTAGTGCCCTTAAGTAAGACGCTGTAAACGGTATAAACTCCCGCTAAGCCTAAACCCAATTTAGTAGTTTAATTATAAGGCAATTGTAATCTATAGTTTCCCAATATGCCAAAGTCAACTCGAGACGTGGTCAGGGTAATCGATGTTACTCCATGTTTAGAATGCGAAGTCGACCTTCCTACATTGGTAATAAATACAAAAAAAAAAAAAAATTATTTTATTTTTTAGGGTGACATCCTTTTGTCTCTTGGCGAAGAAGCGACGAAAAAAGATTCGTTCAACGACCAGTATTCAGTCAAACCAGAAATCCGTCACATTTTCCGTCAGCCCGAAGAAAGACCGAAAAAGATTGTATCCCAAGCTTTTACGATTGCTTGTCTGTTACCTTTGGGTCTTCTGTTCGTTATGGTAATTAAGCCTGTTTTGTGTTTAACTCTATTTTAGTTTTACACAAAAATATAACCACCCTTAAACGTCCTCTTTTTATTAAAATAAAGCGTCAATTAAACAACTTAACCGACAGCGTGGTGTAGTGGTAAGAACACTTCCTACACCACCATGAGGTCGTGGGTTTAATCTCTACTGCTCTCGTGCTGGAACGCTCTTGAGTAAAGCGCTATAAACGGTATGAACTCCTGCTAAGCCAGCACTTGATCAGCAGCATAATAACCGGGCAGTTATAATCTCTATACTATCCCAAACTGCCAAAGTCAACTCGAGACTGGGTCGGAGTAACTGTTGTTACTCTTTGTTTAGGTCGCGGCTTTAACCTTCCCACATCGAGGATAAAGATATACAAAAAATAAATAAATAAATAATTGTTATTCCAAAAACTTGACTGGTACAGAAACCTTAACAGTAAAATAATGAACTGAACAGTTAAGAAATACATGTAATTAATAAACAAATATTTTTAGTGGGGCAAAATTGGAGCGAATCTTAACAACATTCGACTTGGACCTAAGAACTTGATTTTTCATGCAGGACTGGGAGGTATTTATACTTATCGACAAGTATATATTTAATGGTTAAGCGGTCATGGCAGTGGACTACGAGCCGAAAGTTTTCGGGTTAATGCCGCACCATTGCCACACTATTCACCCTTGAGCCCGCGTTTACGGATAGCTCAAACACGTCACAATATCACACCGCTACCCAATAAAAAATATAAAACCTATCACCTTAAAATAATATGGAAAAAAAAGTATATATTTAATACAAAAAGATTTACTATTTATTTTGATAGCGAATTACAGTTTTAAGAACTGTAAAACAAAATTAAACCCGTTTACTTTGCAGGTATTTTCCTTCTGAACTATTTCTTTTGGAGTCATCTGAACATGTTCTGCACGGTTCAATACCTGCTCGTCATCGGTTCACTGACGTTCGTCTTCGGGAACTTTGTTCTTTCCGACATAGCGAACAGCCCCTGACGTCATTAAATTATGACGTCACAGATAGTGCTTGATTAGTTGCGAAGCCCTAAAACGAATTAATAATGTTATTATGATTTGTCTCGTTTGTTTAATTTGAAGCTTACAAATAAATTTGAACGAATTCGTAGAATGTTAAAATTTAAACTGTATTGTACGATTAAATTAAAACAGTTTTTTTTTTATATATACCGGGTTGGTTGACTATGGTGTGGCCACTAGACTTACTGCCAAAATAGGTATAAAATAGTTTTTCAAAAATTTGGATAAAAAGATATGTGAAATGTTACATTTCGGGATTTAAAATAAATAGATCATTTGTACTTTACAGTTCTCGAAAAATATTTCTTTTTTAACAAACAGTTCTCGCTGATCTTCTCTTGAACTTTACGGTTCTAATTCTCGCTTGTATCTTTTTCGAGGACCATAAAGTACAAATGAAATATTCAAATATAGAAATAAGTATAAATTTTCCTAACCTTTTATAGTAATGGGTAGGGAAGAGAGTTTGCAATTAAATTTTACTTTACGTCATTCCTGTTCTCTTTTTTCTGCGTTTAGGATTTGTTTTAAGTAAAGTTATTAAACCTGTATTCGAGGTTTCGATAAAACATAAAAAACTAAAAAATTATTACTAAATAATTTTTTTTTGTATTTATCTTTATCCTCGATGTGGAAAGGTCCAATGCGCGACCTAAACATAGAGTTACAACTGTTGCCCGGACCCAGTTTCGAGTTGCCTGCGGCAGTTTGGGATATTATAGATTATAATTGCATGATAATTATGCTGCTGATTAAGTGCTGGCTCAGCAGGAGATTGTACTGTTTATAGGGCCTTACTCAAAGGCACTATAGCATGAGAGCAGTGGGGATTGAACCGACAACCTCATGTGGTGTAGCAGGTGTTTCTTAACACAACACCGCGCCCTGCAGGTGTTTTCTAAACGTATATTGGGCAAAAATAAATATGAAATAGTATACAAAATATTACATAGTCTAAATGTGATGTTAAAAATTTGATTTGGTAATTAAAACAAGTCATAATTAATAATATTTAGGCCTACAAAAATATTTTATATTATATTATGGTATATCCCCATATCCCTTCAAGAAATGAGAATAAAAGAAAAATAAGATTTAACAACAAAATAATTATACGAAAAAAAGAAATTTGTGACTTTTGGTATAAAAAGTATAATAGCAACTATATTATTTAGATATTCCTCTTTATAAATTTAGTATTTAATAACAAAAATTAGGAGTTGCCTCTTTAAGATCTGTACCGCGCAGAAATCCCAAACGCTATTAATTGATATATTAATGCAAATTGAGTACATTTATTTATTAACAACATCCAAACAATACCAGCGAACATTGAAACAATGCTTAACACGTTATCGTATTAGAGCAATACATATCCGGGGTATCTGCTTTATAATGAATAAGAAATGTCTTCCGAAATTCGGCGTGCGTGTGCCTGTCTGTTTCTATTGCGTTAAATATGATTCATTTTTGTGTAGTTTTAAATAATATTCTTAATTGAATACATTTAATGTGTTATAATAATATAACAAATATCTAGTAAGCTAAGTAAATTAGAAACAGACAATAATTAATACCAAAGATATAATAGTTTGTAATAGACTTACAAAATTTAAAATTTATGTAATAAAATACGTGCTTTTAATTTATACACGCTTATTAACTTTATGTGGTAACATTTTAAATGACCTTAAAATGAATTAACATTGACTATAGTTTTCTATAGGATTAAATAGTGCAAAATAATCATGGTTAAAACGATAGCGTTGATTGGATTTATTTTCGTTGTGGGACTCTGTTCAGCTGAAGGTAATCTTAGTTAATAAAATTTACAAGCTTTTTTTTATTTTACTTAATAGGTTTCACATTTTGATTTGGGTTTACTGTCGTGGCGTGATTTTTAGAGGCTCAAGGGCAAATATCGCGACTGTAAAACGACTTTAACAAAAATTCTTATGGTTTATACTACGATGTTATTATCGGCATACCGCAATATACCGGCACGGTGGTGTAGTGGTAAGATCGCTTGCTACACCACCATAAGGTCGTGGGTTGAACCCCCAACTGCTCTTAAGCTGTAGCGCCCCTGAATAAAGCGGTGTAAACGGTATAAACTCCTGCTGAGCCAGCACTTAATCAGCAGCATAACTACCGGGCAATTATAATCTGTATAATATCCCAAACTGCTAAAAGGCAACTACAGACTGGGTCGGAGTAACTGATTTTACTATGTTTATAGGTTGCGCATACGACCTTCCCACATCGAGGATAAACATAATACAAAAAAATCTGTCATAGGCTTAAATTGCAATATATATATTATATAAAGCATAACTGAACAGATTGTATGTATGTCCAACTTACAAAATTTTAAAATAAAATTTCCGTTTTCAGTGTGCGGGTAAACGAGCTTGGGCAATTATAAGTTAAGACTTATGCGTAAAGTTAAACTACGGCCGGTAGAGTGGATATGTTTTAGTGATCTTTATAAACAATGGTTTTTCTAATAAACCTTTCACGAGGACTAAAATGAGTTTTTTATAGAGGGAAAAATATATATTTTATTAATTTTAAAGTTTGACGACAAGTTATATTTTTTTTATAAGATTTTTTTTTTTGCTTTTAGGATTTGAAGAATTGTCAAGAGAGAGGAGAGGAGTAGTGGAGTTCAATGGAAGCAGAAATGGAAGCGATGATGATCCTATTAGTAAGTATTAATTCGAATTTACGTCGATGTGGAATGGGGACATTACTAGCTAACTACTTACTAGTTTAATTCGCCCACAATTTTAGGTTTCCTTTGTCATTTTTAAATAAATAAATCTAAAAATTTTAACTGAATCTATTGTTATGTTTAATCAGAATATCTTATATCGCATTATCAAAACACCAGCTACCATATGATTATTTAGTATAAAACTAATTAAAATAATGGTTATTAAGATACAAAATTATTATGTTATTGAAAATTATAGTCAAATTATAGATTTGTTTAAATAGATACTAACTTATTTTAAATATTCGACGCAATATTTTAATTTGTAGATTAAAAAATAATTTTTTTTATTAAAAATTTTTAACTAGCCAAACGTTTTTCCGTAAATTTTAATTTTTTTTATTATCGTTTGCAGTTTGGAGTAGAAATGTTGAATTTGAAATCCGATCCTCAATTAAATGCGATATTGACTCTGTTGCGATCAAGTAAGTTACTAAGTTGTTTATATAATTAAGTATAAGAATTAATGTTCAAACGAAAACTTCAAGTTTGAAAACAAAAATTTACCAAAAAATAAGGCCCCATCTACCGTTCTCTTTTTGGGAATTTTACCTTTTACCGTAAACTGACTTTACAGTAAAAAGAACTTTTTATAATTCTGGTTTTCAGAAAAATGTTAATTAAGTAGAATGGTTTTCGATATTATGAAATATTAAATAAAAGACAAAAATTTTTTACACCGAAAAATATAATTACGTTTTAAAATTTCATAAATTTTGCTTTACAGCGTTTTGGCCAGTTATGCTTTGTCATTGGGAGTTAGTGATATAGAGAAGGTCAACATGGTAGACAAAAATGGTAACTTGTATGCTACTGATGAATGCATAAAAGCAGACTTATCAGCCGGTTATTACAACCTTACTTTTGATTCCGACTTTGCTGCTTGTTCGTCTTCTGTGCAGGTAAAATTGCATTATTCAGTATATCAATCTTCTATGATTATAAAAACTTGTATAGCATATATTAGAAAAATCTAATTTATTGTTGATTTGTAAACTATAGTACAAAAACATATGTAACTAAATTATGACTTTTTTCAAAAATTTAACGGTCTTGTTAAAATACTCACAGTTAGAGGACGAATATGTAGTCGTCAACTACACCCTATGCGTGGTTCCTAGTTTGTCGGCGTCCTTGATCACGCGCGATAGAAACGTGTTTTTCTACTACAGTTGCCACTACGACCGAGACGTCGTGATCAGTTTGAGTTCGGGAACTAATTCCAGCGATTACATCTCTGCACTTGCCGCGTGAGTAAACTGAATTTGCCAGCATATTCAACACTATGTTGAGTTACCCCGACCCAGTCTCGAGTTGCCTTTAGCAGTTTGGAATAATATTTAGATTATAATTGCCCGATAATTATGCTGCTGATTCAGTGCTGGCTCAACCGGAGTTTATACCGTTTATAGCGCCTTACTCAAGGGCACTACAGCGTAAGAGCAGTGGAGATTGAACCCACGACCTTATGGTGGCAAAGCAAGTGTTCTTACCACTACACCACGCTGCCGGTTATTTTTTATGCACACCTTGGAACAGTTACTGTTTTTTTTTTCAGGGGCGAGGAAATTTTTTATTCGGAAGGTAATGGCGAAGACGAGTTGGGTCTAACTATGGATAGATTTACAGACTCGAGCTTCAACGTAACCGCCAATGACAGTTTACCTGTACCAATTGGAACTCGAGTTTATTTCGGAGTTTGGCTTACTACCTCTGATAGATTTGACGTCGTTTTACAAGTAAGTTTAAGTTTTAAATTTGTTTATCAGCGTTGTAGTTTTCCCGCAAGAACATTGCTTTTACTGTGCACAAGTTGTCAGCGCTTAATTTTGTAAAGTTCCTCTTCTTTTTTTTCATATCTTCTTAAGGGGATAGGTTTTAATATTTTTTATCGGGTAAGAGTGTGCGGTTTGGGGCGTGTCTAAGCTATCCGTAAACCCCGGGCTCAGGGGCAAATAGTGTGGTGTTGGTGCGGCTCGAACCCGAAACCTTTCGACTCGTAGTCCGACGCCATGTTTACCACACTACCGGATTAGTTCCTGATAACTTGCAGCATGTCTGCATTAAAAAACCTAATTGTTTTTTTAAAGAATGCATCCGCTTAAAGATAGATATCGTCATTAATTTTTAACACATTATCTACCTAACTTTTGTTTTTATTCTGTACGTCGCATAACAATTTTAAAACCTTTTTAAATTTTTTTTTCAGGGATTGAATTGTTATGCAACACCAGATATTAATGGATCTGAGGTGTTAAATAGATTTGATATTATCTCTGACGGGTGAGTTAACATTAAAATTTAAGGTTTTCGGCAAATCAAAAACCACTATTGTAACAAAATATAAGGTATGACATATACAAAAATTAATAGTTTATAAATAGATTCTCAACTTTGTGTATTTGAATAATTGACTATAATAACTTAATCGGATGTAGAAAAGCAATGTTAAAAGTGGCCGATCAGTTAATGGCTTCGAAGCGTTAATTTGGGTATTTTAATTAATATGTTAAAAAAAAATTTTTACCTAATTTTTTTGGATAATTTGACTTTGGGTAGAAATGAAAGTTAGCCATATAGAGTCGGTTTAATTTTTTTTTCATTTTTCTTGCCACGGCCTTTAAGTAGAACGCCAAGGGCAATTTTTTATACTATCTTAAGGCAAACTAGCAGGAAAATGACTGGGTAGTGTACAACTAAGTCAGCGATACCCAGAATAAAAAACAGAAACCTAAGATTTTGTCAAAGTAACGTAAACTTACCTATCTTTGCAATATAAAACCACAGTTCTGTTTACACAAACAATCCATAAATGATGGTGATTGGCTGATTTAAGCATTCTAATTTACAACCTTACAAAAAAAATAATACTCCCGTTTGTGGTGTGTGTGTATAACATAGCAGTCGAATTTTTTTGCAAATTGTGAACATATTATCACAATTAAAATTCACGAGCTACTCACTAGTTATAACAAAACTCGAAATTGTCTATAAAGTTAACAAGATTAAACTTTTTATATTTCTGAACACTGCAGATGTCCTGCGTACGATCAAACCGGTCTATTGGATTCGAATCGAGTCATTCAAAACTTTGTTGGAATACACTTCGAGTTTTCGTTTGTCGTTTTTAAGTGGGCAACGGAGATGCTAGACGAAATATACGTCCATTGTACAGTCAATGTTTGCGAGGGAGACCCTTCGTGTAGAATTCCCGTTGTGGTACGTGTAAAATTTGTTTTACGCAATTCTGAAATGCTAACAAAACATTCGAAGGATATATCAACAGGCCTGTGCCATAACCAGTTGGCTAATAGGTTATCCAACAAACATATGTAGCATAAAACAAAGTACTTTGCTCAAATTTTTAATTTGAATCTTTTTCATTAAGGGTCAAACAAAAAAAAATTAACATTTATTTAAACATTTTAAAGGAACCTTGCCCTACATTTGGCAGTGACAGGAGGCGAAGAGATGTCGGCGACACGGCAAGAATTCAAAAGACAACGTTTGGGCCTTTAAGCGTTGGTCAACCTATGCAAAACATTGTGATTCCTGAAAAACATTCCGAAGGTCCTCCACCGACTATTACTTTACTGGGAGATGCTGAATATATTGGGGAAAATGCTGTTGGAAAGTTGCACTGTAATCCAGTAAGTTAATAATAAAAAGTAGCCATGTTAAACTCGAATATGCAAAGAAACTTTACATTTTACATAAGATAGTTGTTGTAAAAAAGTAAGAAAGTACGATTAAGCCTTAAAGTCGTTTTTCTGATATTAAGAGTAATTCAATAAATAAATAGAAATATTTTTCAGATTCGACTTGGGTGCTCGCATGACTGCGCTGTAAACGGACAAAACAAGTTTGTGTGTTTTTGTCCTTCAGGGCTAATGCTTGGGGTAAATGGAAAGACTTGCACAGGTAAAAAAGGGAAAAAACAGCAGCGTGGTGTAGTGGTAAGAACACTTACTCCATCACCATGAGGTCGTGGGTTCAATCCCCACTGCTCTCATGCTGTAGCGCCCTTGAGTAAGGCGCTAAAAATCGGTATAAACTCATGCTGAGCCAGCACTTAATCAGCAGCATAATTACCGGACAATTTTAGTTTATATAATATCCCAAACTGCTAAAGGCAACTCGAGGCTCGGTCGCAGTAACTGATGTTACTCCATATATAAAAAGGTGTAGGCTAAGATTGTTAGTATTGTGGAATTGTTAAGCTCGTTCAGTATATTATCAATACTTGTATCTTTTATTATAATATTGTCACTTAACTATAAAAAAACATTAGTTACCTCGGCCCAGTCCTGTTGACTTTAGAAGTTTTAGCAGAGTTTTGTACCGTTTATAGTGCCTTTATGAGAAGCAGGGAAGCAATGAGAATAGAACTCAGGACCTCATGTAGCGAAGTCCGAAATTAAAATCACTAAACTAGACCGTCGGTACTGCTATTAAACAGCGATGTTAAATAAACGTTTAAATGTATTTTGTAGCATTCCACTTCAGTGATTACAGTCACAGTCAATTTAAGAAATACAAACTCAGCTCAAACGATGTTTCAGTTTCTATTTATGACGGCCTTATGCTTTTTGCGGCAGTCGCTGCACCGCTTGCCGCACTAGCTTATGCAAATTGCCAATAGCCTTAAAAATTTACAATATATAATCTATTAAAAAACAAATTTGGAATTGTTATATTATTAAAGTAAACTTGTACATTGCTTCAATAGCCTTTTTGTGAATTTTAAATAAATTGTTTTGTTTTATTAATCGGATACAATAAAGAACAAATTTTAAACAAAAAGTGTTTTTTTTATACATTAGGCTTTTTAAAAAGCTTAATAATCAGCTAAAAAGTTCAATATTATAAAGCTAAAATTAAATATTACAAAATTTTTAAGTTTACTGTAACTCCTTTACACTTTTTTAACAACATAAATTTCTGTAACGTGTTTTGCTACAATTTAACTTAGCTTTACCATATACAACCGACAGCGTGGTGTAGTGGTAAGAATACATGCTACACCACCATGAGGTCGTGTGTTCATTTCCCACTGCTTTCCCACATTAGTTACTATAAAACCAGGGGTAAACATAAATAAGTATATTGAATAACAATAAGCCAATACAATATGATATTTCTTAGTCTAAAATGAACCAATAAGAATATATGACATCATAAGATTAAAATAAGCCTACACTAAAAGTATCAACGTTCACAACGAATAAGGTAAGTTACAAATAGTTATTATAACTAATTAATATTCCTTATTTTTAAGTTATATTCGTTACAGTATCCCCATTTGAAAACATGGTAGTTTAAAAATTCAATCTGTAAAAATACCTTACTATGATTCCTTATCTTTATAATAACAACCAAGATAAAACTTATTTGCCCAATCCACTTACTATTTCTTGAAGATCTTTTTACCCTTGAGCGCAGCTGTATAGTTTTTATTGCCTAAAAAACTGCCTCCTTTTTGTTTTTTTGTACTGCATGGTCATTGTTAAATTCAGCTGTGATTTTTATTTTTAACCAAAAACCAATGTTTTTGTCTTTTTTATCGATCAATATTTTAACCTTTTTTTATTTTATAAATTAAAACAAGGCAGTCCATGTCTCTAAACAGGTCATGTCAGTGCAGTTGACATTTTCACTATAACATTCACCGTATCTGTGCAATATTTTTTCAATTGGCAGTCCATGCAGATAGCAGGTCGTGCCAAACTTTTGTGAACCTAATTATGTATATATATTAATGTATATGCTTTTTTTATTTTTTTTATTATCAAGTTTTTTACCGAAATAATTACCTTTTTGCACGTTTGTTTAACTGCACCTAATTTCTCAAAAAAGAAGTTTTCTAATACACTGTGTTCCACAATTTCAGTATCTTCCCTGTCTGATTATAATTTAAAATCTTTTCCAACATACCTGATTACAAAAGCTCTTATTACTTTAAAAACTTAGAAAAAAGAAACTGCCGAAAAATATCTATTAAGCTACTCTTAACCTTCTTATACAATCAATGACAGGAACTTCATTTAGCAATGCAATTTCTATTTAAACTTAACTTAGTAGGCTAATGCTATTAAAATTCTTTTATTTGTTAGGATTATTTTTTTCTTTATTATACTTAAATTAACACTGTGTTTTTTCTTTTTATATGTAAACCCCCCTACTGGTTGTTAGGTTGTTTATATCTACACATTGTATGCGTAATACTTTATGGAAGGCCATTCTGGGACGTTCTTTTTTTAGTTAAGTTTATTTAGGTTGGTTCCTTTATCACATGCAATTTATCGTGACCAGGTTTTGCTTTTCTACTATAGAGCCATACTCGGTTATGTATTAAATGTAATATTTTTCTTTTCTTGCATTTTCCTGTTGTTTTTATGGGGACGCCGAAACTATTGGAAAAAAATATTGGAACGGATTTTAATAAAAAAAAATAAATGAAACGGATTTCATAAAAGCAGATTTTAACGGATTTATTTTTAAGACGGATTTTCAAAATATGAAAACAAATGGAACGGATATCATAAAAGCGGATTTTGACGGATTATATTTTAAGGCGGACTTTAAGAAAATAATGTTTAAAAAAAATGGTAAAAAAAGCCAATTTAAATCTAACAAAAATAAAAAAAAATAATTTAATTGAGTTGTTTCATGGACAATTAGAGTAACAGCCTGAACTAATTATAGAATGAGGGGTATAGTAGGGGTATAGTTTAAGTTAAATAATTATTTAGGGCAAGTGAGGGTATAGTTTAGGTTTAAAAATTATTTGTTAAAAAATACACTTGATAAAGATTCGTTTCATTTTTTTTGGGTTTTTATTTTTTTTTCTATTTGTTTTCGTGTAATATTTTTTCGCCAAAAGTTATGCGTCAAAAAAATCCGCTTCACTAAAATCGGTTCCATTTGTTTCTGTTTCATTTGTTTCGTTTTCATTTGTTTCAGTTCCATTTGTTTCTTTACAACAGTTTTTAGCGCCTCGTTGTTATTATTATATTTATTCTTATTTCACTCTTTTTTTATTGTGTGTGAAATTTTAAATGTATTCTATTTTTATCGTAATTATTTGTAATTGAATTTATACCGATTTTGGTGACCATGCCATAACATACTTACAATATTTATGTACACATTAATATTTATGGCAATTTTTTAAATCATTAAGTTGATTTTGTCATTTTTTCCCGTAGCACAAATGTAATATTTATTGCCCATCTTTTTTTAACTTTTATTAATGTGCGAAAAACCTAAACAAAAAAAATAAGTTGCTTGTTTGTTTATTAAAATTTGAGGGCGTGTTTAGATTTGAGAATTTCTTTTCAAATTGTTATTTTTAAAATTAATCAAAAATGTTATTTTTACAATAAAAAAGTCTTTTATAATATGTTCACACTTTATATTTATTGATAGATTATTATTATGTGGTAAGCCAACTTATATATATTGTTTTCGTTACTTTTACGGTTTGGGTATCGTGAGATTTGTTATCTTAACTTTTGTGACCAAAAACCATTTTTTGCATTGGCCTTTTAGGTTGAATAAAAAAATGTTGCAATTAAGAAACTTTAAAAGAATAAAAAATTTATTTTATTTTTGTAAGCATAATCGTTTTTTTTAATCTAAAAAAATAAAATAAGATATTAACCATACGAAACGACGTTTTACATAAAATCACAAAATAACTCGCTTAAAAAACCTTATAAATATTTTTAGTGCAAGATTATATATAAATATAACGCAAGGTACACATTTAGTGTCGGAATAGAAACCCTTTGCAGGTATAGCTTAAAGCTCATTATAACATGCACACCATTTCTTTATAGTAATATAAAAAAAAAACTTTAAAGCAACATTCAAAAATATTCATTTAATAAAAAATTTACCATCTTAAGGTAATACGAATAAAAAAATTTAACAAAAGTTGTCCGTAAGATGTTGAGTTTTAAACCTGACAATAGCCTACTAAATTATTTCTATATTTTAAAATTCTATTACAAAAAACAATACATATTTTTGTCACCAAACGTGAATACCATTTATATTTTCAAACCACAAAGAAATAATTGTAAACTATTTAAAAAAAATATATATATATAAAAATGTTAAAATTAGGTTTAAAAATTGAATTTATGTTAAAATTTCGTTTATTTCCTAGAAAGAATAAGGCAACTAACTGCGTAAAAAGCATATAGTAAACATGGCATATACCTGAATGATCATTAGTGCTTTACGTATCTATTTCCTCCAGCCTTATACGTCAACAACTAAAAAACTGTAAACTAGATATGTAACGGTCATACTACCGTTTTTATCATTATGCGCAAGCGCTAAAAGGGAGGAAATAGAATAAAAGTGAATCAGCAACTCGAGTCTTTAATATTCTATTTCTGTAATTATGATATGTAACTTGGTGACGTTTCAAGCCGTTTGGTTTTTTGGTTGTAGTGAATTTAGGATGGCATGTAATTTAACTTGTATATACAGAAAATTACAAAATATAGATAACGAAATCTGAGGGAATATATAGAAGTATTTTTTTATTTGACAGCACTAGCTGATTAACAATTAAAATGAAACGTATGTTGCTACTATTGTTTATATTTTGTAAATTGAGAATTTATTTGTCGCAACCGATCAGCAGCTGTCCCATTACTGAAACCGAAGTAAAAAGGCTACAGGGCAATGTGAGCATATATTGTATAGAAATTTTGTATATCATTATTTTTTTAATTGTAACAATACTTTTTAAGTTGTCAATATTTTTAAATAATTTATTAACCTAGTAAAAATATCGGTTATTGCGCATTAAGCCTATATTCTTTTTATGCAAAAACACCAAAATTTTAAGCCTTTTTGAACTTTCAGAATTATCCGAAGTAAAGTAATTTTGCAAATTGATTGTTTTTTATATATCTTTATCCTCGATGTGGGAAAGTCGAAAGCATGACCTAAACATAGAGCAACATCAGTTACTCCGATCCAGTCTCGAGTTGCTTGGGGCAGTTTGGGATAATATGTAGATTATAATTGCCGGATAATTATACTGCTGATTAAGTGCCGGCTCAGCAGGAGTTCAAACCGTTTATAGCGCCTTACTTAATGGCGCTACAACAGCAGTGGGGATTGAACCCACGACCTCATGGTGATGAGCAAGTGTTCTTACTACTACACCACGCTGCTGGTTTTCTTTTGGGAAAAAACACATCAAAATTTTAATGCTTTCTTTAAATTTTAAGATTTATCCGAAGTAAAGTAATTTTGCAAATTGATTGTTCATCAACACTATTTGTAATACCAACAAGCATTACTATATGTTTCTTTTTTATTATAATTTTTTTATGGGAGTTTTGTTTAAAGCTATTAAGAAAACTAAAATATTATTGTATTAAAAGGGAATTGAAAATTGCTATGCGTATTTTGAAACCAGCACTAGCCCATCCTTGGCAAGGAAAAGGTGCCGAACGTTTTTTAACGGTTTTTTAGCACGAATTAACGACACGGGCGAGCTGGATAAAGTGGTTTCCAATATCAAAGTTAATACTGCAAACATAATTGTGGATATTGTGTGTCGTCCAGACGAACCCTGTATTTGGTCTGATGGTACGACTTTAAGTAAGTTAAATATCTCACAACTTTGAGTTAATTGTTATTTTTTTCCTATTTTTTCTTGACGTAAATAGGTTAACGTTACTCCGACCAAGTCTCGAGTTGGGGTTGGTAGATTTGAATATTGTAGACTATAATTGCATGATAATTAAACCGCTGATTGGTATTTGGCTTAGCAGTAAGCCATACCATATAAAGCGCCTTACTTAAAGGCGTTATAGCATTTGAAAACATTAAATAAGGCAACTTTTTTTTCCATATCACCTTAAGGTAAGAGGTTTTGTATTTTTTTATTGGGTAGGGGTGTGATACTGTGGCGTGATTCAGCTTTCCGTAAACGCCGGGTTCAAGGACGAATAGTGTGGCATTGGTGCAGCTCGAATCCAAAACCTTTTAGCTCGTAGACCGCTGCAATGACCGCTTAACCACACTACCAGACGCAACTATAAATAAAAAAAGAAATACATTTTAAACTATTGTGCAGGTTCTGAAATGATGGCAAGGCTAAGTGATCCAATCACAACAAGGTGTGGAGCTCTTAACGGTAACTCAGAGCCTAGGTACACACAGTGGTCGACAATAAACTGTGAAACACATCACCACTTCATCTGCCAAACGTTAGCAGGTAACAACAATTGTTTATAACAAACAATATTTGTATAAGATTGTTCGACTTGACACAGCAGCTTTGATTTGTCTTTGATAATTTTTATAAAAAGTGATTTATTGGCATAAACGATTTATAATTTGGCAATATTAAAATACTACCCTACCGCAAATCTCTATTTAAGCAATAATATTTTTTTTAAATAAATAATTAAATACTTGGGACATTTTTTTATATATTAGTTTACCCTGGATCTAAAAATACACATAGAGAAATAAACGTTTATTGTCAGTTAAAGTTTTTATAAGTTCTATTTGCCCAATAACTTATGTAGTGAAAGTTATTGTTTTGACCACTACACCCCACTACCGGTTCAAAAACAACCACTAAAACATCACCTAAAAGACCCAGCGTGAACTTAAAGCGACTATTGAGTTGCTCCATTAACCGCTTTAAAACGTTAATATAATACCCCAGCAGGTTTCTTCCAACCTGCTTCAAAACGGTTAATGGCTCCATCTTTTGTGCGCTTTAAAGCGCTTAATGGCGCTAAATGGCGTCTTTTTATAGATAAAGTTATATTTGGCAAAAATTCAAAAGTGTGATTCGCTAAACAACGATGTTTCGCCATCTTTTAATATATTTTTTTATTTGATGAATAACAATTGAAGGTAAACAAAATCCAACAATGAAACTGTTTAACAACTAATGATTTAGTAATTTGCAGTAAAAATGTTCAAAGTTTCGTTTTCTAAACTGTTTTGACTTCACAGTAAATAAAGTTAAATAAAATTTGTGAATATTAACCGAGGTGAATAAATTCGTAGTACAACCCGTTCATTTATCTTCTTACTAATTTTCAGTAATTAATCTTTAAAAAGTGACACACTTTGCAGCGTATCGAAATAAAAATAACCAAGACTTCCTTTTTTTATAGGCTACAACATAAGATTTAAACCTATTGCTTAAAGCATGAAGTCATTAATAAGAAATAATATTTTACATAAAACGTAATATACAAAAAAGTAAAAATCGTTTTTTTTTTCTATTTCTTAATCGAAAAATTAGGCCTCGTTATTTCTTATTTTATTATTTTAATTTTTCTTAATTTTTTAATAAATTTTAGTGATAAAAGATGAAGAAAAATGCGGGGTCGATTCTTATGTGTATGACAACAACTGCTACAAGCTGTCTCCGGAAAATCTGTCTTATAACGCCGCCAAATCGCTGTGTCGCTCCGAAGGTGGCGTTCTTACCGACCTAAAGTCTCAGGAAAGCATTATAGCTCTTGTAAACTACTTACAAGAGAGCGGAATAACTAATGATATTTGGGCGGGTTCTGTTCGCGTGGAAACAGGCAATCAGGTAAGACGAAAGAGTTACTTTTTTTTCTAGGTTTTATATTTTTTATTGGGTAAGGGTGTAATATCGTGACGTGTTTGAGCTATTCTTAAACGCCGGACATAAGGGCGAATAGTGTGGCAATGATGCGGCTCGAACCGGAAACCTTTCTGCTTGTAGTCCGCTGCCATGACCGCTACCACACTGCCGAATCAAAATAAGTTATTGTAATTTACACATAAAGTAACATTTGTTACGACGACTCAGCCTTAAGTGGCAGTTTAGATATTATAAAGAATGTTAACCAATATTTTATCTACCGATTGGGTTTTGGTTTGTACCTTTTCCTTACTCGAAACCGCTGCTAGATGAAAGCGGTGGTTATTGAAAAAATGTTGTAAGCCAAGTGTTCCAACCACTACACCACGACATTTGCAATATATCATAACTAAGCCTATTTACCCTTTAGTTACCGCCTTCAGTAACCCAAGACGCCAGGGAAGGCATTTATATTACTAAAGATAACGTAGAAGACAATTTGTTGGACGAACACACGGATTGGAGGTGGTCAGTAGACGATCAAGTTTTAGCACGAGGTTTGTGCCAGTACAACCCAACACCGAAGCCAGTAGTAGGTGAAGGAATTAACATTAATCTGTTGTTCATAATTTTTTTCAATATTTTTATCCCTAACAAGGCTTCACTACATAAACATAAAGTATTCTGTCACCCCGACTCAGTCTCGAGTTGCCTTTTGCAGTTTAGGATATTACAGATTATAATTGTCCGATAATTAAGATGCTGATTAAGTATTGACTTAGTAAAAGTTCATACCGTTTACAGTGCCTTACTTAAAAAACTGCAGCAAGAGAGCAGTGGAGATCAAACCCATGACCTCAAAAGTTAAATTAAAAAGTTAAAATAGTTAAAATCATACGTAGATTGTGTAAAAACTAATTTTTTTAAAGTTATACAAATATTTTAGACAATTTGTTAGTTCGTTCAGCAAAAATCGGTTAAAATTCGTTTAAAATTTGCTTTTCAAACGTTATACATCGTACATAATAACATGTATACATATCCAAAATACCTTAATCAAATAGAAACAAAGTTAGTTGTTATAAACGGTAAAAGGGATAACATGGCACTCATAACTGTAAAGAAATAACACTTAACATATCTTCACGTATTACTGTAAATATTTAGCTTATTGGGACCTAAAACATTATAAATAATTACAAAAAAAAAAGAAATATAAAAAAGTACAACGCCACGTGATAAACTTATCCGGGACACTAAGATATCTAAACATAGAAATACTAAATAAAATTGTATTTAATTTGTTTGTAACGTTACAATAAATGCCATATAAAAAAACTATATAAAACGAATAATAAATTTTGCTTTATAAAACTAGTAAAAATTTTCTACTAAAAATATTATTATTTTTACCTCACAGGTGTAACAACAGAACCAGTAACGGGAATCCCCTCAAATGAAACAACCGCTTCTACAAGCACTGCTGCAGTTATTGCAGCAAATAATTCAAGTGATGTTATAGGTAAAATAAATAATAAAATTACTAAAAACAATCCTAAAAATGCTGTGCGTTTTATTCATACGGACAAAAGCATTTAACGTTGCTTGTTATTAAAAAAATCATAAATTGTTCAAGTATTTTTATTACAGTAATTGTCGTCTCCATTTGCATTCTTCTTATTGTTATCATATGCGTTGTTTTGGCTATTCGAAAATTTAGACGACCGCCAAGGTGAATTATATGTTGTGTTTAAAAACTAACTCCCCTAGTTTGGGAGATCTTTAAAATTTTAAGAAATTCAATTAGTATTTTGCAGAAAGCAGTCTGGCAATAGCGTCCTGTACAACGCCGCTGATGAATTACAACCAAACAGTCGAAGGGAAAGTAAGTTTTTTATTTGTCGTTTAACATTTTTTTGTATATCTTTATCCTCGATGTGGAAAGGTTCAATGCACGACCTAAACATAGAGTAATAACTGTTACTCCGACCCAGGCTCGAGTTGCGTTTAGCAGTTTGGGATATTATAGATTATAATAGCCCGATAATTATGCTGCTGATTGGTGCTGGCTCAGCAAAAGTTCGTACCGTTTATAGCGCTTTACTGAAGGGCGCTACAGCATTAGAGCAGTGTCGATTGAACCCACGACCTCATAGTGGTATAGCAAGTGTTCTTACCACTACACCACGCTGCCGGACTTGTAAATTAATGTTAGAGTTAAAGGGTTGAGTTTACATTTATAAAATAACTTTCGCTACACAGGCATAGTTTTAAAAGGTTTTTGATAGTTTGAAATATTGTTAAGCAAGATTTTTGCCTAATTTTTAAGCTGTCAATTGCTTTTTTGACTTTGCAAAAGTAAGACTGTTATCAAAAAATTGGCTGATCTTTAAACACTTTGCTAAAAAATAAGATTTTTTTTATGGTTGTCCATATTCAGCTTTTGTGGCGCAATAAAATATATTATTCAATGCGTAAATGGTCTTTTAAAATAAAAGATCTTTAAAAAATAAGTTAAATTCCGCGGCATCTATGTTTAGGTAATGTTGGATACTTGGAGCCAATTTCAGGACGACCACCTATAGCTGTGCCTACAATTTCCTGCCAGCACAACTATTCGCAGGTATAAGATCACACAAACTGCCTAACTTTAAAACAATTTTAAGTAATTAAAAAAAAACAAAATAAGGTAAAAATGGTAAGGCACTTAGCAGCCATATATATCTATTGTAATTGCTCGTAGTGGCCCACAGCATAATGATTCAAATCCAATAAAAAGGCCTTAAATAAGTGGTGCGTAGGTAATTTAGCGCGGGTGTATATCAGTTGCAGGTCGCAGCTATATTACGACAATTAATATTCAATCCTTAGGGAGGGGAACTAACTATAGGACTAACTTGATCTTATTTATTTTTCATGGAAAGATTCCGTCGCTATCTATTGAAAATATTTATTCAACCATTGGCACATCAAACCAACAACCTGATTCACTTAACGTAGAAGGTAAAATAGTTAGTATTGAATAAGTTTTTGCCCATATGCGTGTAAAACAAATTTGAGGCGCAAGTTTAAGTAACTAAGACTTTCCAACAATATTATCAAATCCATTTAATCTGGGATAGGCCTAATATTATTATTTGATCGAAAACCGTTCGACCGAATAGATATTTTGCTTAAAAGATGCCCGAAACGCCATTTTACAAACAATGTTACATTTACTTTGAACCTGCACATGGGCCTACAGCTTTTTTGGTGATTTTTTATATGTTGAAAATGTTAAAATGGTGTAGTGAACCGGTCATGGCGTTGGACTACGAGCCGAAAGGTTTCGGTTCAAACCGCACCATTTCCACACTATTCGCCCTTGAGCCAGGCGTTTTCAGATAGCTTAAACACGTCCTAACTGCACACTCTTACTAGATAAAACTATAAAAATCTATCCCCTTAAGGGGATATGAAAATGTGTTAAACCCAATTTAGGTAAAATGTCGTTTTTTTTAATTTTGGGTTTCAGTCAAATGGAGATCGATGTTGTGGGCAAATATAATTTTAACTATTTCGTTTTATAGGCCAAGATGACAGTTATTCGCGAATCAGTTTTCCAGAAAATCATTCTCCACGTAAGTAAAGGCGCGAACAATAAACGTACAGTTAAAATTTTGGGCGATTGCAGGTTGTTAGAAATCATATAGAAAATGTTAAAAACATGATTTCTTTTAATGAAAACAAATTTTACAGCCTAATCACAGAGTAACTATAGGTATCTGTATACTCGGTACCAAGCTTTTGTCGGATTTTTACATTGTAATGCCTAGATTATAACTTGCCTATTAATTTTTGACTAAGCATGAATAAGTACTACCTTTAGTATTAAAGGGCTGTACGGCATTATAGCATTGGGGATCTAAGACAGGACCTCGTGTAGTGAAGCCAAATATCTTACACGCCAACTTAAACGTTTTTGTATAAAAAACTAAAACCCAAACAGGGCATTTTTCCTGTGGCCGTTTTATTTTTTTTTTGTTTTTTTTTTAAATGACTCTACTGCTGTTTGATAAAATAATTTATTAACCTTTTAAAATTTTTAGATCCCTCAGAAACAGACGTAGAAGTGTCGCCTTTTCATACACAAATTAAAACAGAAAACTCCGATAAAAACTACTCCAAAATAAACCCTTCAAATGTTAGCACAAGTTTAGATTTAAAAAATATTTTATTAAATTCCGATTTTAAAAGTTACTTATAGTTTTCATATCTTTTTATTCTCGATGTTTAAAGACTGACTTTAGTCTAACATAGAAAATATTTGTGGTCCTGACTTAATATCAAAATGCTTTATCCACGATGTGGGAAGGTCGAATGCGCAACCTAAACATAAGAGTAACATTAGTTACTCCGACCCAGTCTCGAGTTGCCTTTAGCAGTTCGGGATATTATACATTATATTGCCTTGTTATTATGCTGCTGATTAAGTGCTGGCTCAGCAGGATTTCATACCGTTTATAGCACCTTCCTCAAGGTCGTTACATCATGAGAGCAGTGGGGATTGAACCCACAACCTCATGGTACTGTAGAAGTCTTATTACCACTTCACCACGCACTTTGTAAAACGTTTGCAAAACATTACTAACAATACAGCGTTCATCTCAAGTCGAAGACAGCGGCTCAGAAGCAAACAAGAACTTAATTCCAGAGGTTTCTTATGCGGAACTCGACGTTGAATCCGCAAATTCTGACGTCGAAGACAATATTGAAACTGAGCTCTGCAAATCAGCGATCAGCCTAAATTACGCCGAACTAAATCTTCACGACGAAGACGAACGTTATCGAAACGATCATGACTTAAACGAGTCATACCAGGCAATAGCAATGGGTCAAAAGGTCATAAAAACGACCGATTAACTTTACCGATAGTTGCAATAGCAAACAACAGACTCTGTCTAGGAAATTACAAATTTGACGCAATTACCCACGTTTGAACGCGTACAAAACCACGCATACCATCTGCAAAAACATTAAGTAAAATTAATAAGGTTAAAGATGGGCCAATGTAACCTATTAATCATATTTAAAACTAGTTGGGTCATAATAATGCTTGGCCGGTGTCACCAAATAGATTTTATGTTTACACTTTAAAGTTGACTATTTTACGTTAATAAATTTACAAACAATTTAAAAGATTTTTAGAGAAATTATTGAGCTGATAGTTACCAAAACAAACGTAACAAACTTTCTTTAAAAGCCAGTTTAAAGGTATTGACTTAACTGTACAAAAAATATTTACGCAATACAAAAGTGTTTTTGTAGTAAACGTAATAGAACACACGTCGGCAAAAACGCATCATCAACGCCATATTTACGTACAGGATATATGCATTTCTACGTCGAAATACTTTTATCAGCATTAAAAACCCTAAAAAATATCATTTTAATCGCACTTGCTTTAGAAACCAGACCTAGCTTTAGTTAAAGATTGGGTTGAGCCATTTTTAATGCGATCGGACGGCGATTCATATTATAACAACAACAGGTATGCTCTATATGCTCGCGTAGTTAACCTTCAAAGATCGATACAAGCGCGCGAGATTGAAATAAGGCAAGCGTTGGATAGCCTCGACACCCGGTTGGATACACTACAAGAGAGGGTTCGAACTTCGAGGGTCGCACACGAAAACCTGATGGTCGAACTACAGGACTTGGAGAACGTCGTCCAACGTTACAGAGAGCAACTTGTTGCAAGAAATGCTGAATTGCGAAACGAGCTACTCCGTCAATAAGGAAAATACTGAGACAGAATTATTTAAAAGAAGTAAGGCAAATGAAAGCAACACTATATATACATTCTTGAGCTTAACGACATGTCTGTAGCTATATTCTTATCTTTAAGTTTTATTTGTGTTTTAAAACTACCACTAAAGGCATTATAACCGTATTTCTAAACATTTAATAATGGTATACCCGGCATAAAGTGCGGTAGTGTGGTTAAGCGAACTACAGGCTGAAAGATTTAGTGTTCGAGACGCACCATTGCCACACTATTCGCCCTTAAGCACGGCGTTTACGGATAGCTCAAACACGTCACAATATCACACCCCCACCCAATAAAAAATATAAAACCTATCACACAAAGTGATACTTGGCATAAAGGTTTTGGGTTTAAGCAACACTATTCCCCCTTTTAACCTGGCTTCTATGATTAGGTCAAATCGTGATACAACAACACACCTCACCCAACAAAAATCTATCATCTTATAAGAAACGAAAAAAAGTGAGATTCCGTATTCGTAATCGCTACATTTTTTAATTTTATTTTTACAATAGTCCGTGGAAGGATATATGCTTACATCGCCTTAAAATTAGGAATTTCACGAACTTTATGTAATTGAGAATGCTATTTAATAAATAAAACTGTAAATTGAAAAACTTTTTTTTTTGAAATTTAACCTTAAAACAAAAAATTAAAAAAAAATTTATAAAATATTAAACATAAATGTATTTCAACTTATAAATAACGCATTTTTATTAACAAAAAGATTAGCAAAAAATAACTATAAAAAATTCGGTTGTTCAACTTGATTCTGGAATTATATTTTCCGCAGAAATTTGGTAACCTAAAATAAACAAAGCAACCAAATAAATATTTTTTGATTTTAAAACGGTAAAATTTTTATTTAAAAAAGAAATTTTTTTTTTATTTAAAACCGAATAAAAGTGGCACAAGCAAAAAGAAAAAAAGATTGAGGTCATAAAACTAACATCACTATTGTACATCCTGGGTTCGATTCCCACTGCTTCAACGCCGTAACGATCATAGAAGGCGCTTTAAACTGTGTAAACTCTAACAAAGTGAATTATTTACAAATATGATCACTAACAAACATAACTGGTATAACTCGAGACTGGGTATCAAATGATGGTGTGTTTAGGCTGTAAAGTCGGTCCAAATGTGTACTGTTATTAAAAATGTGCCGATCGCCGGTTTTTATGATCGAAATCGGCTCGTAATCCTGAATATTATTTTCGATCAGATCGCGATCACGATCCGATAACGTGACCGAAAAGTCGGTAACTTAACAGTGAATAAATTATTAAAAAATTAACCCAGTATGTTAAACACCTTTACTTCTTATTTAGAGGTTTGTTAAAATATCTAACCGTTATATTTAGTATAATTTACAAGAACGAAGGGCACTTTTACTAGCGCGGAAATAACGCGCTATAAATGATTTTGCGTAAAATTAACAAATAAAAATACGTAAGACTATTTTAATTATGACGTCACAATATTTTTAAAAAGTATATAGAAATCTATGTGGTTGAGGCATGTAAAGTGCGTGTTTATTTGTGACAAAAATTAAATGATACGTAATTACCGATCTGCCGATTTTGAACACTGAACGGGTGATAGCGAAATACCTTCAAAATCGGCGATTTACGATTACTATTTTGATCGGCACATCACGATCAACTGTTAGTATCTAAATAAAAATCCTTGTCTTACCATCGCGTTGATATAGAAATATCTAGAGTCGCTCTCTGTATTTAAATCAGCCATTCCGTCTCTGATTATCTTGATATTTTTCATTGCAAAATCTTCGGCATTTTTTTGTTGGTCGTGAGAAAGCAATAAGCAAGCTAAATGGTAAAATAAAAATCTTTGCTTTTTAAAACGTAATTCTTAGTAACGGTATTCACTAATCTAGTAAACAGCATTTAAATTATTGACTATAACCTACAATATTCCAAACTGTCAAAGTCGATTTAAGCTAAGTCGGGGTAACAAATATTACTTAATGTTTAGGCTGTAAAATAGCGTGGTGTGGTGGTAAGAACACTTGCTACACTAAGATATATACACAAAAATATAAAGAATAAATAAACACAAAAAATTCATATAATGGCAATGCAATGTACTTATAATTATAACATTAGGTATAGCCAGAATATCCTTTTTTAACAACTTAAAATATAATAGGTTAGGTTATACCTAATGCTAGAAAATGCAGATTAACGTTACAGTATTGTTTAGCTACCACGGATAGGTCGAGATCTATTAACACTGGACATTTCATCATAAATTCGAAAGAAGATAATGCAACTCCATTCTGCAATAAAACAGTTTTACAAAAAAAAAAATATTCGTTAAATTTCAAGTTTTTTTTGTTATCTTCGATGTGGGAAAGATGCCTTACTATTGGATATATTGGGTTCGATTTCCCATGAATCAACACCTTTTTTTGTATATATCTTTATCCTCGATGTGGGAAGGTCGAATGCGCGACCTAAACATAGAGTAACATCAGTTACTTCGACCCAGTCCCGAGTTGCCTTTAGCAGTTTGGGATATTAGAGATTATAATTGCCCGATAATTATTCTGCTAAGTAAGTGCTGGCTTAACAGGAGTTCGGCCGTTTATAGCGCCTTACTTAAGGGCGCTACAGCATGAGATCTGTGAAGATTAAACCCACGACCTCATGGTGGTGTAGCAAGTGTTCTTACCACTAGACTACGCTGTCGGTTTAATAAGTAAGGCGCTATACATAACGATGCCAACTGCCGCCGAGCTCAAAACCGACTGAATTGTTTGCAGATAATTATCAACATAATCAGTTTTTTCCACATTCAGAACAAATAAAATAAAAAAATAATTTACCTGTTTTTTATCTAAAGGCAAAATAAGACCAACTAATGGCAACATAACACAAGACTGCCACACGCTGGCAAGACAGGAGAGTAATCTAATTTTTTTCGATTTACAAATTTCTGGTAGGAGCTCTCTTAAATGAGCAACCTTAAAAAAAGGCATTTTTAGTAGTTTTAAGTTAAAAATATTTTGTCCATATGGATGTTTTTATTTTAAAATTTTATTATCGACAATTTTATTTGAAAAATATTAACAACTTTTTCTGTTTTTAGAACACTCAGTTGCAAGACATAAAGTCATAAGTTCGATTCCCAGTTCTTCTTGGTCGTAGTGCTCTTTAGTTAGGCGCAATAGACAGTACAAACTCCATTTTTTTTTTAATTTTAAAAAAGTCGGCCCACTCACTTCAAAGATAAATTATACAAAAAAATGATAATATCTTCAAAAAAAATCTCACATATTAAAATCTTAGTTTAATTCCAACTAAATCCGTACCGTGGTTCCATGAAAAATAAAGTACAAATAAACATTAACCTGTTTCAAAGCAACCATTTGTTGTAAAACCACGGACCAAGTGTCAGAAGCCACCGGACCGAATTCGTGGCACATTTCGGCCGCGATGCCGAGTGCCACCGGATCGTTTCTGTGTGCCACCGACGCCACGATACTTCTCACAACAGAAGATTTATCTTTTTTGAGCAGTTGGGAAGAAGAAATTCGAAAATTAACCGATTCTAATTCCTTCAAGTAAACCAGGACGCGAAGATCCACTCTGTGTGGGTAAAAATTAAAAAATATATAATGTCCGGTATTGTGGATAAGCGGTCATGGCAGCGCACTACGAGCCGAAAGGTTTTGGGTTCGAGCGGCATCTTTGCCACACTATCCGTCCTTTAGCCCGGCGATTACGAATAGCTTAAACACGTCACAAAATCACACCCCTACCCAATAAACAAATATCAAACCTATCAAGATGATATGGAAAACAAAAATTAAAAAAAATGTTTGAAGTTATCCTGGATGTGAAAAAATCGGTTTTACAATCTAAAAATTGTTAACTTTGACCGAGTCTCGAGTTGACTTTGACAGTATGGAATATAATCAATTTTAATTGGCCGATATTTTATCTGTGAAGTGTTTTTTTTTTAGCTCGACAAGAGTTTGCACCGTTTTAGCGTTTTACTTTAAGCGAAAATCAAACCTAGGACCTCATATGATAAACTATTACACTACGCCAACAGTTAGAAATAATGCGTTCACTTGCTACACCGCAATCATGGGTTCAATCCCCACTGCTTTTATACTGAGCAATTATAATCTCTATATTATCCCAAACTGCTAAAGGCAACTCGAGACTGGGTCGGAGTAACTGATGGGTCGGAGTTACTCTATGTTTAGGTCGCGCATTTGACTTTCCCACACCATCAAGGATAAAGATAAATACAAAAAAAAATCGTTAGGCTGTAAAAATTACCAATATCGTAGACAAAATATATCAAAAAAGTGGCTCTTTACAAAAATAAAAAAAGCATTAAAAACTAACTCTAGTTGCTCGCGAGTCTTGTTTGTTTCCTTTACTAATCTTTCATCGTCGGCGATATGAAGAAGGCAGTTTAGAGCTCGAATCTTGCAAGTGTTGGTGATCCTGTCGTCGGTGTGATTGCTTAAAAGTGCCAACAGCATTCTGAAAAATAAAACGCTCGTTAAAGTCATATATTAGCGAAATTTTTATACTCAAAAATTAATAAAGTTGGTGTCACTGAACACAAAAATGATTTTAACTTTAAATAATTTCACCTACTTTTTAAGTTATACAACTTTAAAAAAAATTTAAATTAATTAAAAAAAAGAAAAGGGAAGCCCTGTTTGTGATGACGTTAAAAGTACTAGCTTGACTGCGCTACTAAGTACTTTCTACGTCACACGAAAAAATATGGTAACCTGTTTTTTATGTTAATCATTTTCCAGTATTTAAAAAAAATAAATTGTAAGTACCACAGACATTTTTTAAAGGTTCTAAAGGCATTTTGTGATTTAGTGTCAACCATACTAACGTGCTATATACATCACTTACAAAATTGCAAAACTCTCTAATATATCACTGCAAAAAGTTAATTGCGCCTTCTCGGTTGTGAAGTCAGTCTTCTGACATTTAGGATAAACACCATCTAAAACCAACGGTTCTCTTTAATAATAACTTACTCTATGTGCTTTGAAGAGTCACCGTACTCAAGTAAGTAGAGAAGTCGAATAAAATCCATCTCACTCTCATCTTTGATTTTTGCCTCAAACAACCCATCTAACTGCATTCCTTCTGCATTTCGACCCTAAAAAACAAAATAAACATTTAGTGATGTGCCGATCAAAATGGTGATCGTAATTGGCCGATTTTTAAAGTGTTTTGTGAGCACCCGATTAAGGTCCAAAAATTTCGTCACATTCAATTTTGCGTCACAAATAAACACGCACTTTACATAATCGGATATATTAATTATATTTCTATGTTTAAGTCGCGCATTCGACCTTCCCACATCGAAGATAAATTTATATACAAAAAAAAATTATAAACAAATGTAAGGAATATTTTAACCTTTTTATCTTTTTCGTTATTGGAAGACGTTTCAGCGGCCAGTAACATTCTTTGAATTAACTCCAAATTTAACTTGAGGGGATTTTTGCCATGCAGTTCGGCTAAATGTGTAACTACTGCGTGGATATCTGCAAAAAAAAATTTAAAATATTTGTATTAAAAAAATAAAAAAACGTATATTTACATTTTTTACCCCAATCTAGTCTTAAGTTGCCTTTTAAACAATTTACCAAAAAGTTGGAAATTTTGGGCGATGAAACAAAAGTTATTCTACGTTTAGGCTGTGAATTTAGTCGCTTTTGTTTTATAACATCTTATAGAAATGTGTTTTTGTATTTTTTAGCGAAAAAATGTGTTGTTGAGACGTATGCAGAGTGTTATATTAGAGAGTTTTGTAATTTTGTAAGTGGTGTATATAGCACGTTGATATATAGTTGAAACTGAATCAACGAAATGACTTTAGAACCTCTAAAATGTCTGTGGTACTTACAATTTAATTTTCAAAAATATTGAAAAATGATTAACATAAAAAAACAGGTTACCATATTTATGCGTGTGACGTAGAAAGTACCAAGTAGCGTAGTGAATGTATACAAGCTAGTACTTTCTACGTCATTACAAACACGGCTTCCCCTTTTTTTTAATTAATTTTAATTTTTTTTACAAGGTTGTATAATTTAAAAAGTAGGTAAAATTATGTATAGTTAAAACTATTTTTGTGTTCAGTGACACCAACTTTATTAATTTTAAGTATAAAAATATCGCTTATATATGACTTTAAGCCATTTATAATTCCCATGCTCCAGGTCGAACAGTGTGGCAATGGTGCGGCTCGAACCCGAGATATTTCGGCCGGTAGGTCCATGACCGCTAATATACCACACTACCGAACTTAAACACAAAAATTGTACAAGAAAATCTCTCAAACCGATGGAGATTTTTCAGAAATGTTAAGATTCGACAAAAAAAAAAGGTATACGAACCTGGGTAGACTCCGTTTGGTTTATAAATCCGTTGCAATATAGATTTGTGTTGGTAAAGAAAGCTAATCAATTGCATTGGCTTTCTAATTAGGCTCATAGCTTCTGACGAATTTAGATTATTATTTATTAAAACTGTCGCGGTATCAGCAACCTTATACGTAGCGATCAAAACTTGCTGAAGTAACAAAATGGATTCTCGTTTGTCGACGTCTTCCATAGCGAGCCATTTTTCAACGACTGTTTGGCACCTAAAGTAAAAAGATCAAGTCAATAAAAGATATTGAGGTCGTGGGTTCGTTATAAACGGTATGAACTCCTGCTGAGCTAGCACTTAATCATCAGCATAATTACCGGGCAATCATAATCTATAATATCCCAAAAAGGCAACTCGAGACTAGGTCGGAGAAACGGATGTTACTCTATGTTTAGGTCGCGTATTTGACCTTTCCACATCGAGGATAAAAATATAAACAAAAAAAAATTAGGGCTGTGCAAAAGGCCCTTACCACATTATAAACAAAAAAAATAAACGTGTCACACAAATCGCCCTTAGCCTTTCGTTTACAGATAGCTTAAAATACGTCACAATAGCGCACCATTTTAAAAGAAAAATAATCTAATATCTTTATGCGATGTGAAAAAAATATTTATAAAAAAAAAAGATTCGACCTAAAGAAAGAGTAACATAAAGTTACTCCGACCCAGTCTTAAGTTGCCTTTACCAGTTTGGGATATTATAAAAATTATAATTGCCCGGTAATTATGCTGCTGATTAAGTGCTGGGTCGACTGAAGTTCATACCGTTTATATCGCCTTACTCAAGGGCGCTACCGCATGAGAGCAGTGGTGATTGAACCTACGACCCCATGATGGTGTAGCATGTGTTCTTACCACTACACCGCACGCTGCCGGTATTAAGTTATTGCGCATACCTACTAAAAAAGAAAACTTGAAACTTGCCATTTACAAACTTCTACTTTATTTTCTCCGGGAGGCATGCTGTCCAATAAAGATTTGGCCATCGCCATAACGACTTTGAAGTCTTGGATTTTTTCCAGAATTTCGAGAATATCGGCAAGATTTTGTTTGACCGCTTTATTTTGGTCGTCGTCTGCAGTTGACTAAACGAAAAAAATGTCAGGAATTTTTTTTAAACAAAAAAATAATTTTATCTCTCATACCAAAAACGAAGGCTTTTTATTTTATTATTTTCGTCTTTATTTATCATCTATGTGGGAAGGTCGGTTTTACGTCCTAAACATAGAGCAGCATTCAAAACCCCGACCCAATCTTGTGTTTAAGATATAATATACAATAACTGCCTAATATTTAAACTGCAGAATGTTTTTGGGCCCTGCAAGTTGGTTTACGTTTAAAGCACCTTAGTTTAGAACGCTACAGCATGTGGAGTTGAACCCAGAACCTTATTTAACCGGCAGCGTGATGTAGTGGTAAGAACACTTGCTACACTACACATGAGGTCGTGGGTTCAATCCCCACTGCTCTTATGATGTAGCGCCCTTGAATAAGGCGCAAAAAACAATATAAACTCCTGCTTAGCCAGTACTTACTCAGCAGCATAATTATCGGGCAATTATAATCCATATAATATCCCAAACTGCCAAAGGCAACTCAAGACTGGGTCGGAGTAACTGATGTAACTTTATGTTTAGGTCGCGCATTCGACCTTCCCACATCGAGGAAAAAAAGGAGTAAACCCAAGCGTTCTAACTACTACACCAAGTAGTAATTACAGACTCTAAAGAATGATTTAAACTACCTTTAATTGTTTTATAATGTTGTTTGCGGCTGATAGATAAACTTTGTTAAAGTTGATTCCGAGTATTTGGGCGATGGGGACTAAATAAACGACAGAATATTTATTAGCTTGCTTGGATAGCAGATCCCAGACCAAACTAAGATCTCCGATTAAAAGAATATGAAGTGGGAGTCTAAAAAAATAATGTTTCTTAAAATATCTAAAAAAAATTAAGTAATGGTTTTTTAAATATAAAAAAAATGATTTTAACGATCTTTAAAAAAAAATTAATACAGAGTTATAAAATCGTTCTAAAAAAATAAAAAAAGTTTTAAAGTCATTTTAGTATAAAATAATCAAAATGTTATCAAAAAAATAAAATAGTTTTTAAAATCTAATTAAAAAAATGTTTTTTTAAATTTTTGTAAGGAACAAAATTAGTTTTAAAATCTTTTCAAAAAAAAACTAAATAACGGTTTTAAAAATCTTTAAAAAAAATTAAGTAATGGATTTTAAAATATTTAAAAAAAAAAACGGCAGCGTGGTGTAGTAGTAAGAACACTTGCTACACCACCATGAGGTCGTCGGTTAAATCCCCACTGCTCTCATGCTGTAGCGCCGTTGAGTAAGGCGCTATAAACGGTATAAACCTCTGCTGAGCCAGCACTTAATCAGCAGCATAATTATCGGGCAATTATATACTATAATATCCCAAACTGCCACAGGCAACTCTAGACTGGGTCGGAGTAACTAATGTTACTCTATGTTTAGGTCGCGCATTCGATCTTCCCACATTAAGGATAAAGTTATATATACAAAAATAAAAAGACCAGCAAAATTTAACAAAAAAGTACCTGGTCTGTGCCAACTTCGATAATTTTGTCACAGAGAAATCTCCAAAAATAGTATTTCGCCATCCTTGTTTTATTTCGAAGTCAATTGAAGGCGGGTGGACACGCTTAAAATGGCGCAAATAATCCAGAATCTTTAAACCCTAGAAAAAAAAATTTATTTAAAAAAAAAAACTTTTATTTATCGTTTCGAAATGCAGAAAAAATTTCAGTAATTTAAATTTGTAAATTACATATATAGTAATATTAGAATTTAACAAAATAAAATTTTTAATTTATTTTTCTTTTTCATTTTTGTCTACATTTTTATCTTAAATGAATTTGCCGTTTTTAAATATAATAGATCTATATGCCCAATAATTCCTCGTTCGATTGTTTTTCGAAATAAAAGTAAGTTAGTTTTGTTTAAAGCGCTTTACTTATAGGTAACATGGCGTGTAGGCAATAGGAATTAAACCCAAAACCTCATGTGCTAAAGCCGAGTTGTCTAACAACTCAAGTGTCTACACTATTTTTCACAAATATACAAGAAATAGAGAATCAACTAAAAATGATCTACAGACAATAATAAACACTTGTGGACATTTATCCAATTTTTACGAAACTATTTTACACCGGTTTCGAACAAATTTATCAAATGTAGTTACTATAGGACATTTAATAACAACAACTTTTCAGAATCTTACAATGCGTAAATTTCACTCCAGCATTTCTTTAGTCGTTGCGCAATAAAGTTAAACTTTAGTAGACATAGTAAAAATACATTTTAAAAATGCATTGCAAGGCGTCAAGTGTCATAAAAAAACGAAGATCATAACTTGGGTCCAGTAATTGCTCTAAAATGCAATCTCATTTTTGGCGAATCGATTTTTAAATGTTAATACGTACCCTGAAATTTCACTGAAAAAGGATATTTTTCTATTTATTAATCCCCGCCCCCAACATACCTCGTCGACATCAATTTCTCCTTCATTGTCGCAGCCACAAAGTTTAATCAGCTTAAGCATAAACTCGCACCGGTCGTAGTTGTACGGGCAGACGTTGTATAAAAAACATTTTTCTAAATGCTTCATCAGTTTGAACTTGTTACCGATGTTCTGCACAACCCATCCTAAAAAAAAACGATTAATAAAAAAAAAAGTTATTCGTCTTACTGTTTTTGGTGTAAATAATATGATTAAAAAAATAGCAGCTTTTGTTTTTTTCAGCATGGAGTCATAGGTTCGATCCCCATTGCTCTCATGCTGTAGCAACCTTAGGTAAGACCCTATACACAGCAAGAACTCCTGCTAAGACAACACTTATTCAGCAGCTTAATTATCAGGCAATTATAATTTATAATATCCTAAACTATTGAAGGCAACGCGAAACTGGGTCGGGGTAACTGATTGCCGTATGTTTAGGTCGTAAAGTCGACCTTCCCACATCAAGAATAAATATTATAAAAAAATAGATTTTTTTCACATACAGAATCATGTGATTGGTATCCCTTTTAAAGTAATATAGCATTTTTCGCTATCATCAATTTTAGAAACATTTATTTAATTTTTTTAGGTTTACTAATCATTGATGTGAAAAACAGTCGACATAACCTAAGGTAATTTAGGGTAACATTTGTTCTCACAACATTTGGCCTTACAAACTATAGATATTGGTTGAATTCTTGTTGTTTCTATATCATAGCGCTATTAAGTAAAACGAGATACACAGTGCAAATCCCGGCCGATTCAAAAAACAATTGGCAGATTAACTAACCGGTAATAAAAACCTTTTATATACATTAATCTGCTAAAGTCAACCTAATAATAAGTCGGGGACAAATCGTATTTGGTTGACAATGAATTACAAAATGGCTTTAGAACCTTTAAAAAATGTCTGTGGTACTTACAATTTAATTTTCAATTTTAAAAAACCAGGTTACCATATTTTTTGTGTGACGTAGAAAGTACTAAGTAGCGTAGTAAAATGTATACAAGCTAGTATTTTCTACGTCATCACAAACAGGGCTTCCCTTTTCTTTTTTTAAATTAATTTAATTTTTTTTAAGTTGTGTAACTTAAAATGATTTAAAGTTAAAACCATTTTTGTGTGCAGTTACACAAACTTTGTTAATTTTTGGGTATAAAAATGTTGCTTATACATGACTTTAAGGCCGTAAAGACGGCTTTACTGCATCGAGAAAAAATATGTACATTTTACTCGGTAATATCGCCTCATCATCTGCTGCCCACAAAGCATGTGAGAGTAGTTTATATTGTACTACCAAACTTGAGGGCATTGGGAATCTAACGCAAGACCGCAAACGGTAACTTTTTAAACATAAAACTTACTTAATTCGGTTTTTACTCTTTTGTCGAATTTTTTTTCTTCTTCGTCACTTTTTTTGTCGGAGAAAGTCCGGAGGTCATTAGCAAATGGAGAAAATGGTTGAATGGATCCGGAAACCAAAGCGACCGCATTGGGAGAAAAAATTTCCTCCGTTTTCTCGTTTAAAGATACCTCTCCTCCAAGAAGTATTTTGACATATTGGAACAGAAAGAAGTCAAGATCAAGATCATAATCTCTGAATATGTTTTAAGAGAAAATTATACAAAATATCAAGTTTAAAAAATAAAAATGTAACGTTTTGAAACGTTTGTTAATAACGTTCTAGTACGGGTTGCCCGACGCGCCTTTTGCGGTGCAGACCTTAATTAAATACTTAAAGAGATGGCTCGGTCGCAGAGTTTTTTTTTAATTATGTTAGAATTTTTCCAACTTGCACGAGGATATCATTATTTTAAAAATTGGTCAAGTAGTTTTTGAGTGAAGTAATTATTGAATGTGACGTAATTACCGATCTGCCGATTTTGGACCTTAATCGGGTGATTGCAAAATACCTTCAAAAATCGTCGATGTTCTTATTTTTAACCCAAAAACGCCGACTTTTAAACCTCACTTTTATAGGCTTGAGTTATCCATAAATGCTAAGCTCAAGGGCCAATAGTGTGGCGTTGGCGTGGCTTAAACCCGAACGTTTTTATATTAATTCACATATATTTTTTTTCTTAATGTAAAAAAGATGACTTAACAGTTTAAATACAGAGGAACATTGTTACCCCGAATCTGTATCGATTCGACTTCGGGCAGTTCAAAATATTCATGATTACATTATATTATAATAAACCTACATAATTTTGTTTAGTTTAAACACCAGTATTTAGAATGTTATGCCGAAACAAAAACGCAAGAAAAATTATATTTTAATTTTTTTATAAATCGGTTGTGATTTAGGGATAAAAACCACTTTTTAAAAAACTTTTTTAAAAGCGAATTGACATCACTGTAGTAGATTATGACGTAACAATGGTACAAACGCTTTGGCATTGTGTTTTTTCGCGGTTTAAAGGTTTGTAATGATTTAGTCTAAATAAATTGAATCTTAAGCTAGTTAGCGAATAAGTAATTTTTTTGGCTTGGTAGGCTAAGCAATATTTTCATTGTCATGTAAGTACACCTACACTAGTTTAATAAATCGTTAACGGCAAAAATTTTAAACTGACTGCTAGTCGCTTGGCTTTTTGAATTGAAATGTAAAATCGACCAAAAGTATTTTCGTAAATATTTTTAAACGTTGTGTAATTTAATTGTGACGTTATTATCTAGTACAACAGTAACGACAGAACATGTTTTTAAAAAAACAAAAAAAAAACTTTTTTTTTACATTTTTTTTGAGAAAAAAAAACAACACATACTATAATTTAAAATAAAGTTGTATGACCGAGAGCCCTGCCGTTTAAGTAATAAATATTAACATAAAAATGTAAAGCTACGCTAGTAGGTATTTAAATAAAATTGTTTCCAAAATACCACTATACATACCCCAATAAAACGTATTACAAAAAAGAATTAGCTTAAGTTTTTGAATTAAGTTCAATATAATTTAGTATTTACAATAAAAACCAAACTATTTTATATTTTTAACATACCTAATAAAATCAAGAAGCATTGGGCCTACTACATTGGGACTCGACATATTTTTTAAAAGATAACTTTTTTTCCAGTCCAGACTTGAAAGTAAGAAACCATCTATGGAAATCTTAAAAAAAAAATTTTTTTAGTCATTCGAATAAACAATTGTTTTTGAACTTCTAAGCTTGATAATAAATTTACCGGCAGCGTGGTGTAATGGTAAGAACGTGGGTTTAATTCCCACTGCCTTCATGCTGTAGCGACCTTGAATAAAGGCGATATAAACGGTATGAACTCCCGCTGAGTCAGCACTTAATCAGCAGCATAATTACCGGGCAATTATAATCTATATAATATCCCAAACTGCTAAAAGCAACTCGAGACTGGGTCGGAGTAACTAATGTTACTTTATGTTTAGGTCGCGCATTCGACTTTTCCACATCGAGGATAAAGATATATACAAAAAAAAAAAAAACGTTTTTTTTATGCTTTATGTAACCTATCCATTGAAAACTATAAACTTAAAATAAATATTAAGAGTTTATATTCGTATTCATAGCAAAGTTGCAATTAAAAAAAGTGGAAAATAATACGACATCACTAAAATTGGTCCGCCGAAAAAAAATCAAATGGAGTAAGAACGAGTTAAAGTTTGATATCGAATCGCCCCTTCTCAGTTGATTTGGTCCGTTTGATCTACTATATTTTATAAAAATTACCTTTTTTATGACAAGTTTTGATGCCCACGTGGCGTCGCGTAGTAGCGAAGAATATTCTTCTTGTTTTGACAATTCTCCAAAATTAATTGCCAACTTTAAACCGATCGCAGCAACCATCTAAATTATGAATAAAAAACATTACTTAAAGCGTATGTAATTTACAGATAAAAACTTTATGCCCAAGAACGATATTTAACTGACAATAAGACATTTTTTACTAACCCGCTTCTACCCCTATTTTTTCTGAAAATACTTTTAAATTTTTTTTCTTAAGTGTCGACCCAAATTGCCGAAAAATGTCAATTTTCAAATTTTTGTTTTCGGAAAAAATCTTTTTTTAATATGTTTGACTTGACAGTTATTTTACAATTTTTGTTAATAGTACATGTATCAACAAGATTATTGGCCTATCGCATGGTTTTGGAACTAGCAGAGTTCATGCCTTTTATATTGCCTTATTTAAGAGCACTCTGACACGAAAGCCGTAGAAACAAACCAATAACCTCATGTTCTGAAGCCAAATGATATAACCACGAGTTGTAGTGGTAATAGTAAGGAGTACTGGTATTTTATGTACTGTCTTACATACACAATACTAGTACCCAGAACCTTTGCTAATTAATGCACAATGTTATAGTGATGTGCCGATCGCCGTTTTTTATAATTGAAATCGGCTTGTAATCGTAATATTTTTTTCAATCAGATCGCGATCACGATCCGATAACGTGACCGAAAAATCGGTAACTTTATCTTTACTAAATTACAAAAAAAATTGACTGTATGTTAAATACTTCTACCATATTTACACGTTTGTTAAAATACTCAACCGTAACGTTTTGTATAAACTACATGAGCGAAGGGCACTTTTACCTGCGCAGAAATAACGCGCTGTAAATGATTTTGCGTAGAATTAACAAAAAAAGTATACGTAACACTATTTAAATTACCACGTCACTTTATTCTTAAAAAAGTATATAGAAATCTATGTGGTTGAGGCATGTAAAGTGCGTGTTTATTGGTGACGCAAAATTGAATGTAACGTAATTACCGATCTGCCGAAATTGGACCTTAATCAGGTGATCGCAAAACACCTTCAAAAATCGGCGTTTTACGATCACCATTTTGATCGGCGTCACTACAATGTTAATATATTATTACTGACCGCTACTTTGTTCAAATTATTTGCTATCGATTCGCAAATGTTATGCAGAAATTCAAACGCCTTCTGAAACGGCAGATTGCTTAAAAGCGCAGAAGCTAGCATCGCATCACAGTTCTGACTTAGGATAACCTAAAGAAAAGATATGTTAAACAGTATGTTACTTGTAATAAATTAAACACAAAAATCTTTGGGGTATTGTCAGAAAAAACTAGACGCAATAAATTAAAAAAAAAAATTAAATCTCGCACAAACTCTGCATAAGGTAAAAAATAACCGGTAGCGTATGGTGTAGTGGTAAGAATACTTGCTACACCACACATGAGGACGTTAGTTTAATCTCCACTGCTCTCATGCTGCAGCCCCCTTGAGTAAGGCGATATAAACGGTATGAACTCCTGCTAGCCAGCACTTAATCAGCAGCATAATTATCGGGCAATTATAATCTATATAATATCCCAAACTGCTCGAGACTGGGTCGGAGTAACTGATGTTAATCTATGTTTAGGTCGCGCATTCGACTTTCCCACATCGAGGATAAATTAATATATACAAAAAAGAACGCTATTGTCGAAACTTTTAACTTTAAGGTAAAGAATCTTTAAATAAATACAGAATTCTTTAAAACAAAGTTATTTGTAGCAAAAGCCGGCGATGTAATTTAGTAGTTAGAAGACTTGGCCTTACTAAATGAGGTCCTGAGTTCGATCCTCACGGAGTCGTGCTCTAGTGCTATAAAATTGTGTAAACTCCCGCTAAGCCAAAACTAATTAAATGTTTAGTTATCGGGCAATTCTAATCTATGATATTGAAAACTGCCATAGTCAACCCGAGACTGGGTCAGAGTTACCGCTTTCACCTAATATTAAAACCGTAAAGTCGACCTAAATATAAAAATACACAGAAATAAAAGGGTTCACAACCACATTAACATACCCGAAAATTTTAAGTTTTTTGGTTAATTTAAGGGTATTTTAATATTCGTAACATAACGCCATTTGCTTTTAAGCAAAACTAGCTAAAACACATTATAAAATAAAAATACAGAAAATTTTGTAAATAAATTGTAATTTACAATTTGTTTTTGCAAGACTTTACTCAACCTAAATGTAATTAAACTCTTACCTTTTTGGCCAGGATTTTCGAATAGTTGTAAGTAAGTTTTTTGGCTTTCTGTGTCGTTTCGTTAATTAAATGACAGATAATTGATTTGGTTTTAGTATCTTTCTAAAAAAAAAAAATTGTTTTGTCATTTTTAAAAAAACACATATTTTGTTTAATTAACAAAAATATGTTTTATCAATCCGTTGTTTAAACGTGCGTGTACAATTTTTCTCACAAAAACTGTGTGTTACATCAAATGAAATGTCAAAAAAAGAAATACAAAGAAAATAACAGATGAAGTATGTTGTCCGGCTCTAGACAAAACAACGTGCCGTTTACCATAGGAGAGAATTCTCTAGAACTGTAATCCGTAGGAAAGAATTTAGGAGGGCCGTAGTGTAATTATGTTTTGTGACGAATTCTTACGAGTTCTTTCTACTTGTAAAAGTGTAACTATTTAACTTAAAATGCAATAAATAACATACATCCGCTATAAATTACTACATTCTAGTGTAATATAGTTTAATTAAACATTTATAAATTCGATTAAGTCTTAAATTAGGCAGTATTCTTGTTGCTAATTAGTAGACGTCAGACAAGACCTATTGTTTTAAGTTTGCGACTTTACTGAACACCGACGGTGATTTTGCAGACATCATCTAAGTCTTCAAATATATATACCATACCCTTACCCCAACCCTATCTAAGTAACCGGTAAAATACGTTAGAGAAAACAGCGTTCGGTTTACCATAACAAAGAATTTTGACGAACCGTAATCTAGACGAGAGAATTTAGAAGAGCCGTAGTGTTATTATCTTTTGTCTAGAACCGGACAACATACGTGACCCAATTTTGCTCACATAAACCGCGTGTTACATCAAATTGAATGTCACAAAAAATACATGAAAAATAACATTACTTATATAACGTTCACAATTTAAAGTGTTTTAGTGCGAGTTTCTCGAGGCGCTTTATGCGGTGAAGCCTTTACTTAAACTTTGCATTTTTTTTTGACACTGTTGGTCAACTTATTTTTGCTATTTTGTTTGGGAAGTTCTGGTTTAAGTGCTTTAATATAGACCGTGTTCTAATTGAGTATTTTTGTTTAGTTTAACGTCCCTATTCACACTATAGTAAGTGAATTTAAAGATCTTTTGGTTTGAGTAACTTTTTTTTTTAGTAATTTAACCTTGATGTGAGGTCTACTTCACGACCTAAACAAAGAGTAACATTAGTAACAACGACCCAGTCTCGAGTTGCCTTCAGCAGTTTAGAGTGTTTAAGATTAAATGTGCCTAAAAGTAAACCGCTAATTTATTGTTGGCTCAGCAGAAGTTCATACAGTTTATAGAGCCTTACTCAACAGCGCTACAGCATGAAAGCAGCGTGGATCGAACCCAGGACTGCATATAGTAAAACCAAGTGTTTTAACCACCAAATCATGCTGTAGGTCTACCAGCTAATATTTTAGTAAAACTCACGTTGAAAAAACAGCAGTGATTGTTCAAAAATGAAATTACAAATGACGTTGTAATTGACGTCCACTGCATAGCCAGTGTGAATCTAAAATTGGAATCCAATAACGAATTAATTTGTGAAACGACTTTATTCATTTCCTCCAAAAGTTTTGCAGTTGATTGAATGCTTTTTGGTTGCTGGTATGATAAAGGAACACCTAAAAGTTTAGTAGTAATAAATTACATTTTTTATCAGCTTATATATATTTTTTTTTTACTTTATTTTTTTTTGGTATAAATATTTATCCTCGATGTGGGAAGGTCGAGTGCGCGACCTAAACATAGAGTAACAACAGTTTCTCCGACCTAGTCTCGGGTTGCCTTTAGCAGTTTGGGATATTATAAAATAAAAAATGCCCGGTAATTATGCTGCTGATTAAGTGCTGGCTCAGCAGAAGTTTATACCGTTTATAGCGCCTTACTCAAGGGCGCTACAGCATAAGAGCAGTGGGGATTGAACGCACGACGATTTTTGATGTAAAAAAGCCATGTCCGTATTGCCTTAGCATAAGGTGACAATTGTTATAACATTTAAGGTAATAGATTCAATTCCAAAACGTTTTGGCGAGACTTTTAGAATAAAAAAACGGGTCACGTATGTTGTCCGGCTCTAGACAAAACAACGTGCCGTTTACCATAGGAGAGAGTCCGTAATCCGTAAGTGATGGTTCTCTCGCACTGTAATCTAGACGAGAGAATTTAGGAGAGCCGTAGTGTAATTATCTTTTGTCTAAAACCAGACAACATACGTGATCCAAAAAAACTGCCGTTTGTGGTTTACAGATAGATTTGGGCAATTTTATGTTGCAATTTTTTTAAGAGACCTACCAGTTTGTGAAAAAAATATCAGCTTCAGTTTAGCAAGTAGATGGTATACCAAATCAGCTTTAAGCGATAAGCCGTCATTCTCTCTATACCAAGTTTCCAAGAAATTAACGTCGTTAAAATTCCCAATACCACCCTGTAATTTAAGTTAGGATTTAACAGTATGGCCTTTGAGAGTGTGGCCCAGTGGTTAAAACCCTGAACCTCTTCTTTTTTTTGCATATATCTTAATCTTCGATGTGGGAAGGTCGAATGCGCGACCTCAACATAGAGTAACATTTGTTACCCCGACCCGGTCTCGAGTTGCCCGTGGCTATTCGGGGTATTATACAGACTATAATTGCCTGGTAATTAAGCTGCTTATTAAGTGCTGGCTCAGCAAGAAGGGCGCTACAGCACGAGAGCAGTGGGAATTGAACCCACGACCTCATGGTGGTGTAGCACGTGTTCTTACCACTACACCACGCTACAGATTCTTAAAAAATATAGTTTCAAATTTGTACAGTTTCTTTGCAAAAAAGAAAAGCTAAAAATAACTTTAAAATATTTTTAAACTGTAAAATGTTGGTGTTTTTAGTAGGTAAACATTAACAACCTTGGACAGGTATATCTTTGTTGCATCATCCGTGGCCAAATACATATCTTTCGCTAACCGGCAAAACATGACCACAGGCAAAATGACCAAGGTTTGAACAGGTTCACAACAAGAAACAGCACGACACAAAATCTCGTAGATGTCTGTTAAAAATTAAAAAAATAGAAAACGTTTTTTTTGTTTTGGATATTATTTAGCAAATTGCTAAATAATTAATTCACTAATTGTTTGTTTTTTTTGGAAGATTTTTATGAGTTTGTAGCATTTATAAGCCGGCAGCGTGGTGTAGTAATAAGATCACTTACTACACCACACATGGGGTCGTGGGTTCAATCGCCACTGCTCTCATGTTTTGGTGCCCTTGAGTAAGGCGATATAAACGGTATGAACTCTTGCTGAACCAGCACTTAATCAGCAGCATGATTACTCAGCGGCAATTACAACCTTTATAATATCCCAAACTGCTAAAGGCAACTCGAGAACTGATGTTACTCTATGTTTACATCGTTATTCGACCTTCCCACATCAAGGATAAAGATATAAAAAATAGTGCCCTTTTCTTGAGCGCTATGACATAAAGCAGTGAAAAAAGAAAACCAATAACCTCATATTGTAAAGCTTACGCAAATATTCCCAATAACATTAAAAATGTCCAAAAGCAACTCGAAAATGGATAGGTTAAAACATTTTTAAAAAAATAATTTTTCTACCCATTGAGCCATGGAGTATATTTGCTGTACCTTTTAAAAAGCACTATAGCCAACAGCATTTAAAATTACTGGGATTTATTTTTTTGTATATATCTTTATCCTCGCTGTGTGAACATGGAATGCACGAGCTAAACATAAAGTAACAACTGTTACTCCGACCCAGTCTCAAGTTGCCTTTAGCAGGTTGGGATATTATATAGATTAAAGTTGTATGTTATCATGCTGCTGATTAAGTGCTAGCTTAGCAGGAGTTCATCTTGTTTTTAGCGCCTTACTCAAGAGCGCTACAGCATAAGCGCAGTGGGGATTGAACCCACGACCTCATGGTGGTGTCGCAGTGTTCTTACCAATACACCACGCTGCCGGTAAATTATTAAGAGGGTCAAAATAATTTAACTTTTTATAGACCATGACATATAAAAATGCAGTGTACACAATTTTGCAATATTTTTTACCTGGTAGTATAGAAAAAATTTGCTTGGGATAAATTTCTAGATGATCTAGCAGATTTAAAGCTACTTTGTGCAAGGCATTAGCAGTGTAATAACATGGAGACGTATCATAAATCTCACTGTAACGAAAAAACATATACAAGTTTGCAACTTTTGGTAAATTTATTTTTATTCGATTTGAAATAACTACTTTTACAAAAAAATTTGTTTTTTTTTATTAGTTTTTTTTTTGTATGTATCTTTATCCTCTATGTGGGAAGGTCGAATGCGCGACCTAAACATAGAGTAACATCAGTTACTTCGACCTAGTCTCGAGTTGGCTTTAGCAGTTTGGGAAATTATAAAGATTATAATTGCCAGTTGGGATAAGAGTGGTTTAATAGGAAATATTTTATTTTATTTTTTTGTATATATTTTTATCAGTGATGTGGAAAGGTCAAATGCGCGACCTGAACATAGAGTAACATTAGTTACCCCGACCCAGTCTCAAGTTGCCTTTAGCAGTTTGGGATATTATAGAGACTATAATTGCCCGGTAATTATGCTGCTGATTAAGTGCTGGCTCAGCGGAAGTTTTTTTCGTTTATAGCACCTTACTCAAGAGCGCTACAGCATGAGAGCAGTGGAGATTGAACCCACAATCCATGGTGGTGTAGCAAGTGTTCTTAGCACTACACTAAGCTGGTGGTGTTTTCAAGCATATAGTTTTCAGGCAAATGTCCATATAGCAAAATGATTTTCAGTGATATGACAGGATTTCAAAATATCATTCTTCTTACAACGAAAATAAAAATATTATAATGAATTTGTAAACAACTAACCTGCAAATTCTGATAGACAGTGGCCCTTGGCAGTTTTTTGAGGCCTGGATGGCAATTTGAGCTTGAATGCATTCCTGGGGCACTTGGAGTATTTGGCCGATCGAAAAAAGATTTGCAAGAGAATTTTCCTTCTTTTTTTCTAGTGGGGCATCGCCAGAAATCTCCAATCTAAAAACAATGTTGTAATTTTTTTTCCATATTATGTTAAGGTGATCAGGTATTTATATTTTTTTTTATTGGGAAAGGGTGTGCTGTTATGACGTTTTTAAGCTATCCATGAACGACGGGCTCAAGGGTGAATAGTGTGGCAATGGTGCGACTCGAACCTGAAAACCTTTCGGCTCGTAGTCACATGCTATGACTGCTTAACCACACCACCAGACAAAAAAAAGAAAAAATTTTATTTTTAGAAAATTTTATTTTTAGAAAGATTTTATTTTTACTAAAATTTTATTTACTTTGTCATTGTAGCCAAATTGATTGTCTTATTTGAGACAGATAATGAACCAAGCGAATCCTAAAAAAAATAAATTTTTTTATTTTTATTAACTTTATTAAACTTATATCATTTAAACTAGTTTCTTATCTGTTTTAAATGTAGTTCTTTGTTTGCCTTTATTTATTATTATTGTACAAAATTAAGTTCACAGCCTAAATATAGAATAAAATTGTTTATGCAGACCCAGTCTTAAATTGCATTTGCCAGTTTTATTTTTTTTAAACTTCGGTACAACCAATTATGCTTAGTTAAAGTAATTACAATCATTATTAATTTACTTAAGAGCGCTATAACAGGAAAGCAGTGAGGATTGAATACAAAACCTTGTGTGGGTATATACTTCAGGGTACGAATTGGCAGCATGGTGTAGTGATAAGAATACTTGCTACACCACACATGGGGTGGGTTCAATCCCCACTAACCTCATCCTGTAGCGCTCTTGAGTAAGGCACTATAAACGGTATGAACTTCTGCTGAGCCAGCACTTATTCAGCAGTATAATTATCGGGAAATTATAATCTATAATATCCCAAACTGCCTCAGGCAACTCAAGACTGGGTCGGAATAACTGATGTTACTCTATGTTTAAGTCGCGCATTCGACTTTCCCACATCGAGGGTGAAGATATTTACAGAAAAAAAATTTAACGTTTACAAATTGATTTGCTAAAAATGGGATTGCATTTTTAGAGCAATAATTAGGCCCATGTCATAACTTTCGTTTTTTTTTAACACCTGACAGCCTTTAGTTGCATTTAAAAAATTGTATTATTACTATCCTAACTAAAGTTTAACTTTGTTGCACAACAACTTAACTAACTGGGGAAGAAATTTATGCATTTGTAAAAAAATACATAAACAAGTGTTTTATTATCGCCTGAACTGTTTTTAGTTAATTTGCTATTTCTAATATATTTGTAAAAAGCGATTTGTTAATTTTAAAAAAAGAATCGCTTTTAGCGAACAATGACCAGTTATTTTGTTCACCGTACTTACATTAGGTCGAAGTCGTGCTGATGTTTCAATGTTCGAAGTTTCGCATTGTTGAGAAGTGCACCTCGATAATATTTCGTCCCTCTTTTTTTTATTATTAAAATCTTTAATGGAAATCCATTCGTTAAAATTTTTCTACAACAAATTTAAAAGAAAATTAAACTAATACAAAAGAAAAATAAAGCAAAGAAAAAATGATAAAAAAGCAAAGAAAAACAAAAATACTAAGTACTTTATGAGTAAAGTTAAGTTTCAAATATTAGACATGACTTAGACCATATTAAAAAAAATAATAAAAAAATTAAAATTATGTTTTTATTTTTACGACCTTAGAGTAAACATAGGGTAACAACAGTTATTTCGACCCAGTATGGAGTTGCCTTTAGCAGCTTGGGATATTATAGAGACTATAATTACCCGAAGATTATTCTGCTGATTAGGTGCTGGCTCAGCAGGAGTTTATACCGTTTATAGTGCCCTACTCAAAGGCGCTATAGCATGAGAGCAGTGGTGATTGAACGCACGACCTCATGGCGGTGTAGCAAGTGTTCTTACCACTACACCACGCTACCGGTGTATTTTCTATAAACATTAATATTAGGGCAAGCTTATTTAATATTAGGGCAAGCTTTTTTTCCATCACATTATTGTATTATTTAAAAAATATTTTTTAATTGCTTTCATTGATGCGCAAAAACCATAAATAAAAACAAAAAAATAAACAAAAATTAAGTTATATTATAATTTTTATACTCAGTACATTACCTTCAAGTTAAAAACGCAAGTTAGAAAATCCAATTCTTTATAGTAAGCTCTTCGTTTTTGCTTAGGGATTTCCTTTAGGATCAAGTGTTTAAGCATTCCAAGAGTTGCCACACAAAAATCAAATCTAATGTTTTCATCAAAATGTAATAGTTTATCCAAATATAGACGGGTTAACTGAATCATGTTGTCCATAAGAACCGTGGCGATTTTTGGAAAGTTGTCAAGAATGTAGCAGCACTTAGACTGAAGGTCACTTTGATCTGTGAACTAAAAAAAGCTATTTTTAGAAAAGGATTGGGGTAAAAAAAGGTTATTAAAAATTTTAGTTGTTGGTAAAATAGCATTTTCGAACCTATGAAACCTATTTAAAAAAATTCTAAGTTTTTTTTTGTATATATCTTTATCCTTAATGTGGGAAGGTCAAATGCGCAACTTAAACATAGAATAACATCAGTTACTTCGACCCAGTCTCAAGTTTTCTTTTAGCAGTTTGGAATATTATATAGATTATAATTGCCCCGGGGAACTCAGGAGGAGTGCTTGCTTAGTAAGAACACTTCCTACAACACCATTAGGTCGTGGGTTCAATCCCCACTGCTTTCACGCTGTAGCACCCTTGAGTAAGGCGCTATAAACGATATGAACTCCTGCTGAGCCAGCACTTAATTAGCAGCATAATTATCGGGTATTTATAATCTCTATAATATCCTAAACTGCTAAAGGCAACTCGAGACTAGGTCACAGTAACTGTTGTTACTCTATGTTTAGGTCTCACGTTCGACCTTCCCACATTAAGGATAAAGATATATACAAAAGAAACATCAAAATAATTACCCATTTTTGAGTTATTAGCATAGTTAGCCTAACATTGTAAACTTCAATTTCAGGAAAACTTGTGAAGGCTTTTGCAACCTTAACTGCATCATCTAAGGCTTCGGGTTGATTTAGTTTGATCAAATACTTCATAAACATCTAAAAAAAATATGACAAAATAGTTAAACACTAAACATGAATCGTTCAAACTGCTAAAAGCAACTCGAGACTAGGCCAGAGTAACTGATGTTACTCTTTGTTTAGGTCATGCATTATCGAGAATAAAGATATATACGAAAAAAAAATAAATAAATGTGCCATACAACTATGCCATACAACTGGCAAAACATAAAAAATGTCAAACTCACCTGGACCCTCAATTCCTTGTAACTTGTTGACACATAATAATCGTATTTTGTTGTGATGGCAACCATTGCATTATGGGAAGTCATTTGATTCAAGTCTTCTTTCCAGCCTAAAAACAAGTTCGTTTTCTCGCCTTCCTTTAAATAAAAAAAATTTTAAACAGTTAGTTATGTGATAGGTTTAAAATTTTTTTAAATTTCAGATACAAACTGCTCTAATGCCCTTGAGCAAGACGGCATAAATGATTTAAACTTATTGCAGACCAAATACATTCCGCAAAATAATTAATTGACAAAATGTTTAGTAAAATTCGAAACTGCCTAGGGGCAACGTGACACTGGGCCAAGGTACCAAATGGAATACTATGTTTATGTTGAGTACCGGCAGCGTGGTGTAGTGGTAACAACACTTGCTACATCACCATAAGGTCGTGGGTTCTATCCCCCCTGCTCTCACATGCTGTAGCGCCCTTAAGTAAGGTGCTCTAAGCGGTAGGAACTCCAGCTAAGCCGGCACTTAATCGGCAGCATAATTACAATTATTTACAATTATAATAGCGCAAACTGCTAAAGGCAACTCGAGACTGCGCCAGAGTAACTGATGTTACTCTATGTTTAGGTTGCGCATTCGAACTTCCCACATCAAGGATAAAAATATATACAAAAAAAGAAAAAAAGAGTAGGAACCCCACCAGTTTATCAAATTGACATTTGACCAAAAACCACATACCTGAAAACATCACTTTACCGACAATAAGACATTTTTAATAACCACTTTTAACCTAACCCTTGTAGAAATGTCTTTTATATAAAAGTTGACCCAAATTTTTAAAAATTTGTTGTTTTTTAAAATTCAGGTTTTTGAGTAAATGTCCGTTCAGTCAAAAGATTTTCGGTAATATGGGCAGATAGCAATTATCATTTCAGCTTCGTACAAAATATAAATTAAAAAAAAACCTTTGAATATTGTGAAGATTCCTCAATAACAGCTTGTTCATACAAATCAGTGACAACATTTAATGCGTTTTTACCCAAATTTTCCATCTTAGTCGACCAAGGAATAAAAGCAATTTTCGTCAGAGCTAGTGTAGCTTTAACATACATCTAATTAAGAAATTTTTCTATTATTTGATATTTTTGATTATTTTATTCCTTTTTTAGCAATCAAAATTTACAATTACCAATATGTTACTATTTGAGTAGCATGGTGTAGTGGTCAGAACCCTTGCTACACCAATATAAGGTCGTGGGTTCAATCCCCACTGCTCTCATGCTGTAGCGCCCTTGAGTAAAGCTATAAACGGTTGAGCCAGCACTAATCGGCAGCATAATTATTGCCACAGGCATCTCGTAACAACTGCCACAGGCATCTCGAAACAGTTGTTATTCTATGTTTAGGTCGCGCATTCAACTTTTGCACTATTACCAATATTACCCTTACACTCAATACTAGTGATATCAGTTGTAACAGTAATTATAGTGATAAAATTTTCAATAGCAACATGGCAAAAGCAGAAATAGTTTGAATATGCTATTTAAATATATGGTATGTCGAAAAATATCCAAAATGCAATTTTAAATGCTAAAAAGTTTGTTACACAGATGCCTAAGCAAAAAGTTTGGATTCGAGCGACATTACTTCATCTTTAAGCATGGTGTTTACAAACTGACAAATATTTTAAACATGTTACCAAAAGCAGACCTTTTTCAATAAACTATTAAACCTGCCAAATTAAAAAAATAAGTATTTTTCCATACCTGTTTATCATTTAAGCATTGAATAATTGCAATAATTTTTCCCTCAACAATTGATTGCATCGCCCCAATATCATACTCCTTACAGTTCGATATTAATTCCTAAAAAGAAACTTTTTATTATTTTTCTAGAAAAAAAAATTTTAAGTTAACTTCGACAGTTCGAGATATTGATTATAATTTTCCAATAGTTAATCTGCCAATTGTTTTTTGGCTCAGCAAAAGTTCATACTATTTATAGTTTCTTTTCTAAGAGTGCTACAGCAAGAAAGCAGCAAGAATTTTATTTTTGTATATATCTTTATTATATGTGGAAAGGTCGAATGCGTGACCTAAAAACAGAGTAACATCAATTACTTCAACCCAGTCTCGAGTTGCCTTTAGCAATTTGGGATATTATTGATTATAATTGCCCAATAATTAAGCTGCCGATTAAGCACTTGCTCAACAGGAGTTTATACCATTTGGAGCGCTTTACTCGAGGGTTCTACAGCATAAAAGCAGTGGGGATTGAACCCACAACCTCATGTGTGGTGTAGCAAGTGTTCTTACCACTACACCACACTGCCGGTCCAGGAATAAAACCACGGACGTCTTCTATTAAAGCCTACTGTTCTTATAATTATAATATATCGCAAGTTATTAAGTAATAAGATTAATAATATCCAAAACCGATCGAAATCAAAGTTTAAAAAATTTTCAGGCAATATCACCAATTAAGAATTAATAAAAAAAAAATAAAAAAAAAGACAATTTACAAAAAAAAAAAATTGCAGTACCACATTTTTAACAACAAAAAATGCTTTACCATAATATATTCGAGTATTATTTTTTTCTCGTCTAGGCTGTGTTCCCTCATATAAGGCCGTACAGTGTTCTCGAAAAAAGATGGTATTAATTCGGGTCTGACCACTTTGTCAATAATACGATACGTTAAACTATATGTAGTCTCCTGAAAAATGAAAATGGTTTAATATACAATATGTTTTTTGTTTTTTTTGTATATATCTTTATCCTCGATGTAAGAAGGTCGAATGCGCGACCTAAACATAGAGTACGAACTGTTACCACGACCCAGTCTTAAGTTGCCTTTAGCAGTTTGGGATATTATATAGATTATAATTGCTCGGTAATTATACCGCTAATTAAATGCTGGCTCAGCAGAAGTTCATACCGTTTATAGCACCTTACTCAAGGGCGCTACAGCATGAGAGCAGTGGGGATTAAACCCAGGACCTCATAGTGGTATAGCAAGTGTTCTTACAACTACACCATGCTGCCAGTTGATGTTACATATACTCTTAAAGTTATAAAATTGATTGTTATGACTAAAAATTTTTCCATGCTACAATTTTTTGGCTAGAACCAAGTTCAATTTTAACAAATTTAGAATAAAAAAACTTCCATTTGTGGTGCACAAGTAAGTTATCATAAGTATATAATAGTTACTAGTTGTGTTCATTTTACCCAAACCACAATGCTGTCTATAGAGCAAGCAATCATTAGTTAAAATGAAATCAACAAACGTTAATTTATGTTTAGGTCATGGAGCAGTCCTTTACATTAGGCATAAATAGCATAAAAAATCATTTGCCAATTTAAAAACTAAAAAATTAAAAAAAACTTTTCCCCATTTTAGGTTAAATTAATAAAAAAAACCTACCTGTTTATATTCCTGCAGTGTAACTATACAATTGTATCTGTTTTTAAGGTTAGCAAGAGCTTTTAAAATATCGACAAGTACTGCAAGTTGTGTAAGCTCGGGGGTTTTATTTAACAACAAATTCCAAGATATCTGATCCCTGAATAAAAAGTTCAAAATAAGGTGTGTTTTTTTTCTGGCAGTGTGGTGTATCAAAAAGAGCGCTTGATTTTACTATATGAGGTCAAAAGTTGGATTCACAATGCCTTTATGCTGTTGCGCATTGAGCAAGACCCTTTAAACAATATAAATTTAAGCTAAGCCAAAAACCAATCAGCAGTTTAAATAACCGGAAGCGTGGTGTAGTGGTAAAAACACTTGCTACACCACCGTGAGATTGTGGGATCAATCCCCACTGCTCTTATGCTGCAGCGCCCTTGAGTAAGATGCTATAAACGGTATAAACTCCTGCTGAGCCAGCACTTAATCAGCAGCATAATTACCGGGCAATTATAATCTTTATAATATCCCAAACTGCTAAAGGCAACTCGAGACCGTGTCAGAGTAACTGATGTTACTCTATGTTTAGGTCATTCGACCTTCCCACATCGTGGATAAAAAAAAAAAAACTATGTAATAATTATGTAAAAGTAAATGATTTAGTGATAGCGGCCACATCATAAACACAAAGTAATATTTGTTAACTCAATCCAGTCTAAGTTGGCTTTGTCAGCTATGGCTAATATAAATAACAGTTAGTTAGTTTTGGTCTCGACAGGAGACTGTTTCATTTAAATCACATTACTCGAGGAAGATACAACAAGGTAGCAAAATAAACAGGTTGTTTTTTTTACCTTAAGCCTATTCTTGAGACAACTTTTTGTGCATTAAAAAAAGTTTCTGCAAAGTGTAAACCGATAAACGGCCAATTTTCAGCAGCAATTTCTTCCAATTGTTCAACTCTTTTTATTACCCATTGAGCTATTACCTAACAAATTAAAACAGAAAGTCATCAAAAATTTATTAAGAACAAAAATGCGATACTAGTTAAAAAGCATCTATTTTTTTGTATATCTTTATCCTCATGTAAGAAGGTTGAATGCGCTACCTAAACATAGAGTAACATCAGTTATTCCGACCCAGTCTCGAGTTACCTGTGGCAGTTTGAGATATTATATAGATTATAATTGCCCGGTAATTAAGTGCTGGCTCAGCAGGAGTTTATACCCTTTATAGCACCTTACTAAAGGGCGCTACAGCATGAGAGCAGTGGGGATTGAACCCATGACCTCTAGTGTGGTGTAGCAAGTGTTCTTACCACTACACCAAGCACCCGGTAAAAAATACAACAATTACAAAAAATGACATTATTTACCTCGATGGAGCCTTTGATGTTCGACATCAAAGTTGCCTGAATCAGTGTTTCTAAAAAACAAGAGAGATCATTCACGTTAAATTCTTCCGGAATTTTGTCGATTGTCGCTTTTAACATTTCACTGCTCTCAAGATGATCAATTAGTTCATTCTAAAAAAAATAATCAGAAACAATAGAGTTGACCCAACTAAAAATCTATTTTATTTATTTTTTTCTACATTTATTAGCATATAGGTAAAGAAAGAATATACAAAAAAACTACAGATTTTTTTTTGTGTTTATACATTTTTTCTCAGTCTCAAGTTATCCGTTGTGGTATTATAGATATTATAGCTTATAACTGCCCAGTAATTATGCTGCTGATTAAGTGCTGGCTCAGCAGGAGTTTATACCGTTCATAGCACCTTACTTAAAGCGCTACAGCATAATTTCACTGGGGATTAAACCCAGGACCTTATGTAGTGTAGCAAGTGTTTTTACCACTACACCACACTGCCGGTTGAACCAATGACCTAATGTTGAAAAGTCTCACCATTACATCATGCTAACAGTAAAAATTTAGCAATAGATGGACAAAAAAATAAAAGTAAAATAAAAAAAGAATAAAATTTAAAGATCGTAAATAATTTAGTATAGATTCAAATACCAAACAAATCATGTTTAGAAAAGTAAAAAAAAAAATATGACACAAAAAGAAAGCCTGCGAAAAGACTAACCGAATGTCGTAGTAAGATTAGGTTTGCCGCTCGCAAATTCCCAGCAGCAAGAAAACGCACAAATTCGATTGATAAAGGTGTCATTCGAAATCTATTCCAAAGTTCTGGATCTCTATCGTCGAAAATAATATCAAACGTAACATGCAAATCCAACAAGCTGTCAATCTAAAAATTAAATTTTTTTTTGTATATACCTTTATCCTCGATGTAGAAAGGTCGAATGCGCGACCTAAATTTAGAGTAACATCAGTTACCCCAACCCAGTCTCGAGTTGCCTGTGGCAGTTTGGGATATTATAGATTATAATTGCCCGATAATTAAGTTGCTGATTAAGTGCCGACTTAGCAGGAGTTTGTACCGTTTGTAACCCCTAACTCAAGGACCTACAGCATGTTATCACTGGGGATCGAACATAGAACCTTGTGTTTGGTAGAAGAGTGTTCTGACCACTACATCACGCTGCCGGTTGTTAAAAAATACTAAATTTGTATTAGTTACAACCATTTTCAGCATTTTTTTGATATTTTCCTGTTAAATGTATTATCTTTAAAAATGTTCTTTAGTACATTTAGCTGTACTATATAAGGTCCTGAGTTTGATCCCAACTGCTTTCATATTGTAGGAGTTTAAATACTGTTCTTTTTAGCAGGTTAATTATTAAGCATTTACAATCAATTATCTTTTAAAACTACAAAGTCATCATGGAACTACATAAATGTATGTTTAGGCCTTGATGTCAGTGTTTTCACAGCAGAAATAAATAAATATAAAAAAATCAAGAAAGAAATTATTTTTAATAACAACAGAGCTACATTTCCAGAAAATATCAAAAATATGTATATTTCTACTTTATCAAATTTAAATTTTACCAAAAACACTGCTTAAAGTTTTATATATGGCAACAAAAAAATAAAAAAGTTACGACAACTAAAATTTTTTTTTCCTGAAAAATATTAAAAAAATTTTTTCCCAAAACAATATTTAAATGACTTACATCAGCCCTTAATTGGAGTTCACTTGATAACTCTTCGTCATTTAAACTTGCTTTAAAGAGCCTGCCTCCTGAAACTAAAAGATCGCGTCCCAAATTTAGAAGTTTAAAGTTCATGGAAGGAACGGGATGAAAAACGTTGCAGATTAACTCCCCAATGTAAAGAACATTACAGGTTCTAAACAATTTTTATTAACTTTATTTTATCATTTTTTTATGTTATTTTTCGCAATGTTGAAGGGTAAACTTCATAACTTATAGTTACATTTGGGGTCACTTATGTTGTCCAGCTCTAGACAAAACAACATGCCATTTACTATAGGAGAGAATCCGTAATCCATAAGTGATAAATCTCTCGCACTGTAATCCAGACAAGATTTAGGAGAGCCGTAGTGTAATCATGTTTTGTCTAGAACCAGACAACATACAGGATTCTACATTTGTTACTCTGACCAAATCTCGAGTTGTCTTTAAGCAATTTGGGTTAATATTAAGGAATATTAATTAGTAAAATGCCATTTGATTTTGGGCTCTGCGGAAATTTGTATTGTTTATAGCACCTTATTCGAGGGCATTACATTATTAAAACAGTGAGGATTAAACCTATGACCTTATGGTTTAATACTGTAGAATAGTAAACTAGTCTATAAGCCTTAAATGCAAATGATAGAAAAAATTAAATAAAACAGGCGCTAAAAAGTAAAAGTGAACACAAGATTTAAAAAAATATGTTTCATAGATAAAAACATTAAAATAACTATGTAACATAAAAAAACACATTTAAAAAAAAAGCTCTAAAAAGTTTAATTTTTTACAAATGTACAAAACATTTAAAAATAACACATTTGCTGAAAAAAAACCCACTTGTTTATGCATTCTTGCAATTCCACATATTTCTTGTTTTGCAAATCAACATCCTCTTCAAAAACTAAACTGTTCAACAAATATGCAGCCTTAAAAAAATAAATAAAAAGTTTTTATGTAAGTTTAATACTTAGACACCAACACCATCAGGTCATGGGTTCAATCCTCACTGCTCTCATGTTGTAGCACCCTAAAGTAATGCGCTATAAATGGTATAAACTCCTGCTGAGCCACCACTTAATCAGCAGCATAATCACCGAGCAATTATAATTTATATAATATCCCAAACTGCTAAACGCAACTCAATACTGGGCTGGAGTAACTGATGTTACTCTATGTTTAGTAAACCAGATTACCATATTTTTTGTGTGACGTAGAAAGTACCAAGTAGCATAGTAAATGTATACAAGTTAGTACTTTCTACGTCATTACAAACAGGGCTTCCCTTTTCTTTTTTTTAAATTAGTTTTAATTTTTTTTTAAGTTGTATAACTTAAAAAGTAGGTGAAATTATTTAAAGTTAAAATCATTTTTGTGTTTAGTGACACCAATTTTATTAATTATTGAGTACAAAAATTGATAATATATGACCTTAAAAAAATATAATTTTTTTCTTTTAAGTTAGCGAACCTTTTTCTGATAAATCTGTTCTGTGTCAAGTTTAAACTGTGTCGCTATTTCCAGTGCTTTCGTAAATAAGTGCTGATCCAGCAAATTTGAAAGTCGATTTTCTGGCAATGCCTCCATTACACACTTCACAATTATTTCATTTTCTTGTCCAACTCTTAAAAAACATGAAGAAAATTATTGCCCAGACATAAACTAACATTTGTTACCCGAACCCAGAATTACATTGTCTGTCATTTTTGTTAGCGCATAAGTATGCGTACAGTAAAATAGCTCAAAGGAAAAAATACCACTTTTAATTTTATATTTTAAAAATATCATACCAGTAGACTGCCCTTCCCACATACTGCAATTTAAATGATGTTATATGGGCACACTACAAACAGCCAATAGCTGCAAAAATTTACACATGCACCACTAATGGCAGTTTTTTTTCCTCCAATAGTTTATAAATAAAACATAAAAAAAATTTACAAATTTACCACTAATGGCAGTTTTTTTTTATTCTAATGGTTCATAAATTAAACATTCATACTTATTTCATGTACTGAGCTACATTATACACAGATTTTTTCCTTAATCAAGAAATAAAAAAAAAAAAGATTTTTCCCAAAAAAAAACCTTAACGTGATATCAAAAAAAAACAAAAAACGTTTTTTATTACAGTGTGACTACCATATTTGTATTACAAAACTTACTGACAAACTGGTCCCTCTATACAAAATAAATCATTTATTTTAGGCTGAACACTGCAGATAGATTGCGAACCGTACGTACAACTCTCCGTAAAAATCTATGAAAGGGCATATAAAAATATACTGTAAAAGCATGTAATAATGATTTTGTTTTACCCCGTTTCCAAATATGGATTATTAAAATAGTTGACCAATTTGGTTTACAAAAATGATTAAACAACTTTACCTGTTTCGTGTCGGAAAACTGATAAACTTTTACGTCATTTGTGTCCTTGTCTACGCCATACAATTTCGCATGTAACATTCTAAATAAATTAAAAATAAAAACAAAAGCATAAGAAATAAATTAAAACCCTTCGTGGAAAAACACTGTGTATGTTATAAAAACAGCAGCGTGGTTTAGTGGTAGTACACTTGCTACATACACCACCATGGGGTCGAGGGTTTAATCCCTACTGCTCTCATGCTGTAGCGCCCTTGAGTGAGGCGCTATAAAACGGTATAAACTCCTGCTGAACAAGCACTTAATCAGCAGCATAATTATTGGGCAATTATAATCTATATAATATTCCAAACTGCTAAAGGCAACTCGAGACTGGGTCAGAGTAACTCATGTTACTTTATGTTTAGGTCGCACATTCGTCCTTTCCACATCGAGAATAAAGATATATACAAAAAAAATATTTTAAAAGTGTACGAGTATGCTTTTTTAAATAGTGGGTGTTATAAATAGAGTGTGTATGTGTGTATGTATGTTTCCCAAGAAAAACATTTTTGAATCTCACCCAGTATTTCTGTTTGCAGGTGCTGGCATTTTAACAATAAAATCTTTTAAGTTTAACTTTGGCCAAAACTTCACCCAAATCAAAGTACTTGAATCGAATTGAAGTAAATTACCCTAAAAAGTATTTATTTTTTTAACCAAAACTATTTTTAAAATTACAAAGTTACCCTTTTTTAGGTATGAAGTCATCTTTTCCACAGAGCAAATACTGATATACACAAACTATAACAATGCTAAAAAAAATTAACAAACCTTATTATTAAGAGCAAATATACTAGAAAAACACTTCAGCGTCTTCACAAAATATTCTCCATCAAAACCGGAAATACATTTCTTAAGCCTGGATTGATTTACAGTTAGGCTAGCTTTATAAAATGATTTCAAATCAAATAAAGTTGCCATATTATCCATTCTCCACAATATCATCATGCGGTCACCATGTCCCTTAAAATTAAATTTTTGAATTTTTTAAATTGATTTATATATTTATCTATATGTATTAAAACTTAGTGGACGATAACTGGCAGCATGGTGTAGTGGTAAGAACACTTGCTACAACACCATGACATCGTGGATTCAATCCTCACTGCTCTCATGCTGCAGCGCCCTTAATTAAAGCGCTATAAACGGTATAAACTTCTGCACTTAATTAGCAGCATAATTACCGGGCAAATATAATCTATAATATCCCAAACTGCTAAAGGCAACTTGAGACTGGGTCGGAGTAACAGTTGTTATTCTATGTTTAAGTCGCGCATTTAACCTTCCCACATCGAGGATAAAGATATATACAAAAAAAACACATTTTCTTCAAAAAAATTCAAGTATGACTTTATAAAAAATAGCTTTAAAAAAATACAATTTTTTTACCATAGTTAGAAATTCATTTTTGAATTGAGAAGAAATGCTAATCATGGATATTAGCTGATTGTGGTATGATTTTGTGTCAATAAAGTAGGTGACCAAGTTTTTTTTGATTTCCTGCACGAACGGTTCATTACTAACAGTATTATCTGCAATAAAAAATTAAATATTTGTACCTTGACAATTAGGTTTACATGTAATTTTACTTAAAAGTAGGAGTTTTGACTTATATTACAATAAATAAAAGGAGAAAAAATAAGAATAAACAACAAAACAAAATTGTTTTTTTAACAATATAAATGTGGAAATGCAGTTTTGTGTAGTGCTAAGAACACTTGCTACACCACCATGAGGTCGTGAGTTCAATCCACACAGCTCTCATGCTGTAGCGCCCTTGAGTAAGGTGCTTTAAACTGTATAAACTCCTGCTGAGCCAGCACTTAATCAGCACCATAATTATTGGGCAATTTTAATCTGCATAATATCCTAAACTGCCACAGGCAACTCAAGACTGGGACAAAATAACTGATGTTACTCTATGTTTAGGTCACACATTCAACCTTCCCACATCGAAGATAAAGATATATATACACAAAAAAATTTGTTATGCAGATCCAGTCTCAAGTTGAATTTTGCAATTTCCAATACTTGGTTGTTGGCTTGGCTGAAGTTTGTATGTTTTTAGTGCTTTTTTAAGAGTGCTACAACATGAAAGCTGTAGGAATCGAACTCAGGGAATCATGCAGTAAAGCCAAGTGTTTTTACTAACTAAACCAAGCTGCGGGCTAGTTTTTGTTTTTCTTCACATTCAAGGCACTAAACCAAAAATGTATTAAGATATTTTTCTCTCAATTACCTGTTATAGACAGCACATCCAAATTTATGTTATCAAAAATAATAACTTTTCCTGACGTCAACGCAACAGAAATACAATATCCTAAATATAATATTTAATATTTGTTAATTTTTGATGGTCAAAAAGTTCAAATCATAAACACAAGGTGATATTTATTGCCATGGTTAAGTCTAAGCTAAAATTTTTTTGCCTTTGAATTTTATTCCCGGACACTAGGTTTGATTTCTAATGCTTCAAGTTCCCTGGCAAATTTTAACACAAAAGCAGAGAAAATCTAAGTCAGATTGTTTTAAAAGGTAAGACAGCTATGGTCCCTTGCTTTAAATAATACAACACCTTGCATTTTAAAAAAATTGAAAAAACTATAAAAAAAAAAACTAAACATGCCTATTTATAATTTTAATAAGTGCCAAATATATGTGGCACCCCTAGAATATTGCAAAATGTTGCATTTTGGGCGTAAAATTGATAAAATCCACCCAATCTAAAAAATCTCTCAATAGAAAATGCTTGAAATGTCTTTTTTCTTTGAAATGTTGCCAAAAAGCGACAAATTCTGCATGCACCATTGTAGATTGTCAAAAACTGGCATTATTGCGAGACAAATAACAGTTGTCTAGTGGCTTATTCTACGATTATAATTGTACTTCCCTGTTGGTTAAAGACTAACATGGTCTGCTATCTTGGCAAATATTAAATTTAAGACTATTTGGAGTCAAGTTAAACCTAATATAAGCACTTGTATTTTATTTTTTTTTTCCCGTATTTTTTAGCACCCCTAAATTCAATTAAAATTTTTTTGCATCGACGCATATGTATATATACACTTACTTTTAAAAAAATAAAGTTTTAAAAAGTATAAATTCATAAACAAGTACATGCCATTGAGTTTGGATGTTGAACAAATAATGGATAAAAAGCAAGACGCATCCTTATCAAGGTTTGAGGTGAACCCAGGTATTGGTTGTGTAAATATAATGTCAAATCCAGTTTTATTTAAAATGTGAATAGAACCACTTTGATCACCAATCACTACATAATTCGCATCATCATCCCATGCTATAGCATCAATTTTTGATTCTGTAATAAATTAAAATATTGGTCATATTATATAAGAAATTTAATGTATCTGCAGGACAGTCCAGGTTCACAGTTTGAATGCTGGCAGCGTGGTGAAGTGGTAAAAACACTTGCTACACCACCATGAGGTCGTGAGTTCAATATCCACTGCTCTCATGCTGAAGTGCCCTTGAGTAAAGCGATATAAACGGTATAAACTATTGCTAAGCCAGCCTTTAATCAGCAGCATAATTAATTAGCGGCAATTAACGTCTCTATAATATCCCAAACTGCCACAGGCAACTCAAGACTGGGGAGGAGTAACTGATGTTATTATACATTTAGGTTGTGCATTCGACCTTCCCACATCGAGGATAAAGATATATACAAAAAAAATACAGCACAATATTGAAAACATTTAAAAACTGCCAAACTTTAAGTTAATGATAAAAAAAAACTTGATAATTGCTTCAAGAAAAGTAATAATTTTTCATAGTTTTAAATAAAACCATATGTTATGATGTAAATTTGACTTTCTCTTATATTTTAAAAACTTATTAATAGTTGTGTGTAAATGTTAATAATAACTGAAAATCTTATTTTATTTAAGATTTAACTAATAAATGTATATATGTTGTAAAAAAATAACTTTTATGAATTAAAACATGCAATGACTATTTTAACTGTACGCAAATATTTCATTTTGCATGGCCACTAAACCCAGCATAATTTACATTAATGTTTAATGTTAATTTATCCTACCAAGTTGTAACGACGAATCTACATTCGAAGAATCCTTTTTGACTAAGAAAAGATTTTTTTTAACAGCAATCAAAACTTCTGAACCAGTAGACTGACTTAATATACTCGTTTCATGTGTTTCCTGTAGTAAAATAAACGTAATTACTTTATTATAGGTATTTTAGGTGACAGTATGCCATTCTGAAAAGTAAGGCGTCATGCACACACAAGGTTTTTTTATTTAAAAAAATGCATGTCTAGTCTCAAAAAAACCCGCACAAATACGCAACATAAAAATCATGCATACACTTTTGGACTGAAAGTTTGGGTATGCGTAGATGCACGCAATCACATCATTTTTTACGCTTGCACGCATGAAATCTCGTTGAAAACTGCCCTACTTCCCAGACTGTACAGTATGATAACAATTTAAATAATAGGTAGGAAACTTTACAAAAAATAATTATTTAAATTGATACAATGACATAAGCAATAATAAAATGAGCTAAAATATTTGTTTTGTATATTATACTTGATGTCTAAAGGACAATCGCACAGCCAATAAACAAAGAAAAACAATTGGTTTTCTGACCCACTCTCAACTTGTCTTGGACGGTTTTGGATATTACAGAGTGTTTTGCTAGATAATTAACTGGTCATTTTTTTTAATATATATCTATCCTTGATGTGTAGAAAGTCAAATGCCCTAAACATAGAGCAACAACCGTGACCTCGACCCAGTCTTGAGTTGCCTTTAGCAGTTTGGGATAATATATAGATTATAATTGCCCAGTAATTATGCTGCTGATTAAGTGCTGGCTCAGCAGAAGTTCATACCGTTTATAGCGCCTTACTTAAGGGCGCTACAGCATGAGAGCAGTGGGAATTGAACCCACGACCTCATGGTGGTGGAGCAAGTGTTCGTACCACTACACCACGCTGCCGTTTTTATTTATTCAGTAAATAACCAAAGTTTACTAAAAGCACATCACAAACAGACAAAAACTTACTGAATGTGGTACTTGTACATTGCATAGAGTTTTCACTTCATATAATGATGTCATTTTAAATTCTACAGCAACTTTTTAGTATATTATTAATAATTTTGGTAATAAATATTAAAAAATTAAACAAAATGACAAACATAAGATTTAAACAAATCACAACTTTGACTTTTTTATAATTAAATGTTTTAAAATTAAATACAGAATGTAAGTTAGTAAGTAAGTACTCATACTAATATAAATTGAAACAAGCATATTAACCAGCACACCTAACTACCTAAATTATCAGATTACAGATCTGTAGATATCTTAATATCTAAGTTTAGATTGACAAGTTTCTTAAAAAAAGTACACATTATAAGTCTTAGTCTGTTAGTAGATCCCTATCCTATTATTAGAGTGTCGTCTGTATTTGTATAAAAACTAAATATTTATTAAGTTTTATGTTAAACACAGATTGTAAATTAACATGTTCATGTAGCAGACCAGACGTAACTTTCTCTTTTTAAGAATTGCCCGCCAAACATAGCAAACATTTGCATAATTTTGTAAGTTTATCCCCGTTTTATTTTTTTAAGAAATTAAAATTTTACTAAAACCGCGTTAAAGTTTTAACATAAACATGAAACATATAAAATATGCCCAAAAAAAAATTTATTAATAATCTATACAAAAACTGATTTTCGCTGCTTCCATGCTGTGTAAACCGGCCTTAAGCGTCTATACGCAAAGGGAATTGAAATGTGGCTTATTGTGCACAGACAACGGCCCTGCTAATCACCACACAGCACTACACGACACCACACAGTGCACAACGCGGCACTACACCCCACTTTTTTATCGGGTAAGGGTGTGCGGTCTGGGTGTCTGGCGTGTCTGGGCTTTCCCTAAACGATGGGCTCAAGGGCAATTTGTGTGACGTCAGTTCGGCTTGTACCCGAAACCTTTCGGCTCGTGATCTTTTTCCGTCGGTTGTAATCTTATTTCGTCGGTTGTGATCTTTCTCTGTTGATTGTGATCTTGTTCTGTCGGTTGTGATCTTATTCTGTGGGTTGTGATCTTATTCCGTCGGTTGTGATTTTATTCCGTCGGTTGTGATCTTTCTCTGTTGATTGTGATCTTATTCCGTCAGTTGTGATCTTTTTCTGTTGATTGTGATCTTGTTCTGTCGGTTGTGATCTTATTCTGTGGGTTGTGATCTTATTCCGTCGGTTGTGATTTTATTCCGTCGGTTGTGATCTTTCTCTGTTGATTGTGATCTTATTCCGTCAGTTGTGATCGTATCCTGGGAGTTGTGATCTTATTACGTCGACTGTGATATTATTTCGTGGGTTGTGATTTTATTCCGTCTGTTGTAATCTTTCTCTGTTGATTGTAATCTTATTCTGTCGGTTGTGATCTTATTCTGTGGGTTGTAATCTTATTCCGTCGATTTTGATCTTATTCCGACGGTTTTGATCTTACTTCGTCGGTTGTGATCTTATTTCGATTTGGTATACATCCTTTAGTTGTTCAATTCATGAGCGTTACTAATTTTGTAATGAATTTGGGACTGGCATCTAATTACGTTAAATAAATGTTATTTGTAAAATATCTTATTCTGTTTATGATCTTATTGGTGGCATCCTTTTGAACCATCATTTATTTGGCAAATAAATCTATTTTTTTAATTTTTCGTAATTAAACTTTCAATTACGAAAAAGTTTATTTTGCATAGGCAGAAAAGTTGTTAAAGCTTTTAAGACGTGTATGTTAGCTAATCTCTCTAATTAAAATCCCTAAATTAATGGCAATCAGATTTATAGAGAATATATATATGGTAACTCAAACTTAAAAATTTATAATTTTAATTTTTACATTTATAATTTATAACTATTCCTTAATCTAATATTTTTAATCGAACTTTTTCTAATTTTACAACAAAGGCAGCGTGGTGTAGTGGTAAGAACACACATAAGGTCGTGGGTTCAATCCTTAGTGGTCTCATGCTGAGTAGGGCGCTACAAACGGTATAAACTCCTGCTGAGCCAATACTTAATTAGCAAAATAATTATCGGCCAATTATAATCTATAATATCCCAAACTGCCACAGGCAACTCGAGACTGGGTCGGGGTAACTGATGTGACTCTACGTTTAAGTGGCGCATTCGACTTTCAAAAAAAAGGCTAAACTATACATAATTTTAACTTCAAAAAAGTTTGCGATTAGAATTTATTGTACGACTTAAAATTTTTAACACTATTTTACAATATTGCAATTTTTAATGTGAAATTTTATTATTAAAAAATCGAAGCACCACGAGCAAAATAAAATAAAAACTGAATATTGTTGTCAAATAAAACAAATTTAATGGAGTGTTAATGAAATATATTGTTTAACTACAAAATTTGTTGGTACCAAACTTTTTTGTCTTAAAGAATAACAGAAACAAAGTTATGGTTATGGTAAATTAAAAAAACATGTTTAATAATTAATATATATTGTTCTAACAATAACATTAGTACGTTTTACTTTTAAATTTTCTTTGTCATTAGTGTGTAAAAAACTGACAAAATGGCGCTATTAACATTAATAAATAACACCTGTACAATAATTGAACAAAAATACCAGAAACTAAATAATGTTAAATACTGCATAAAAAATAAAAGCAACTAGTCTAAGGCAGAAATGTTAAAGACATAAACAATTAGAAAGTAAGGCAATAAATTGCTACAATACAATTAAGCAATCTTTGAAATTTTGTGCTAAAATGTATCAAGATTTGGAAGCACTAGATTTGATTGTTGGTTATCTGAATACTGTTTTTAAAGTGGAATTTTAACCAAAACAAAATGGGTTTAATGAGTTAAAAATCATTGAAAACTTAAAATTTATTGAATTGTTTTTAATAGTATACAAAATAGACTTACAATCGCTAAAAAAAAAAAAACTTTAAAAAAAAATATTTTATGTAAAATATCATTATCAAGTACTTCAACAGCAATTTATTTAATTTGTTTCATCAACTCCAAAATTTCTTTTTATTTCTTCACTACATTCAATGAAATGATTGTTATGGCCAAAATTTGCCATACTATCATGGCACTTTTTTTACACAAGATAAATGTAATAATAAATTTATAAATAAAAACAAAAAGGCACTAATTAATGTGATGGAATTTATGTTTATAAATACTTATAACTTAAAACTACACTATAGATTATTTGTGTATACTTTTTATAACAAAAAAACTTTAACAATAAATTATTAACTTTAACAGTTTTGATAATCTTGGCGAACTGAACAAGTTTTTTTTTCAAAAATTCAGTTAAATTTGATTCCACTTACAATTTTAAAATACAACATCATAAAAAAATACTAAAATCACAATTTTTACATAAAATAATTAAAGTAAATAATGATTCAAATATAACTTTGCTACAGTTTTTATACAATTATAACAAATAAGACAATAAATAAATTAATAAAGATAAATTTTAGTATAACAAACTATCAGTATATATATAAAATTGTCAAAAAAGACAAGAACTACAATTTTATTGCCATTACTATTGTGTTTATCAATCTTAAAATATAAATAAATTGAAGTCATTTTTAAAATTGTCGTTGACTAGGGTAAGTACCTTTACATTAGAAATGAATTTAACCAAGTGAAAAAATTTTAGACTTAAATTTTTTGAAGTTTATTTTTAACTATTTTACCTTTAAAACCTAAAACTTTCCAATTCATTTGCTGAAAAATAGTTTGATAATCATATCACGCTATTATCTTGAATTGATTTTATCATTTTTACCAACGGCTCATTACAGTTTTACTAGTCGTTTAAATTATTACCATCAGAAGTGTAAAATTGAAAAAAAATTAGGTGTCTACCCTACAAAGGACAACAAGGGTTGTCTACCACAAGCAACACGTCAATGCCATACAATTCCAACAGTTCCATTATAAAATGTCTGTCTTTGACAGGGTGTAATGACATGGCTTTGACGTGCTCTTCTGTGAGTGAATGCTCGGCAGACTGTGATGCAAGCAAAAGAACTTTAAATAATTGGTCATTTAGATGGCAGAAATAACTGAAAAAAAGAAAAAATTTTAGTTAAACAATTTTAATTAACCTTTTTTTGTATATATCTTTATCCTCGATGTTGAAAGGTCGAAAGCGCGACCTAAACATAGAGTAACATTAGTTACCCCGACCTAGTCTCGAGTTGCCTGTGGCAGTTTGGGATATTATATAAATTATAATTGCCCAGTAATTATGCTGCAGATTAAGTACTGGCTCAGCAGGAGTTTGTACCGTTTATAATGCCTTACTTAGGGGCGCTACAGCATGAGATCATTGGGAATCGAACCCAAGGCCTTGTGTAAGGTACGAGAGTGTTCTGAACACTACACCACGCTCCCGGTTTAACATTGGGTTTTAGGTTTAACTTTTATAGTAGAGTGTTCTTTAACGAGCATTGTATGACAGTAAAAAAAAGTTGTTCTAGTTTTGTTACATCAAATATAAATAAAGTTAACAAAAACTTAATATATGCTGTTATAATAATTTGAAGATGGTATAAGGCGTCTTAAAAAAAAATATTTATATAATTAGGTACTGATACTGAAATTTTGTAAATTTAAGCTTCGAGGTCAGTTTGAGCACACCTTACACACACAAAAAAAAGGAAAAATTAACTTACGATTGATAAAAGTCTTCTTCCTTGTAATAGTTATCCGGTCCTTCAACTCTGCGTTGTTGCAAGAATGTTTCTCTAAAAAATAAAAACACTTCAATGTTACAATAAAATTTTTTAACAAATTTAAAACAAGGACAAAAAACATGGTATTAAACGCTGAAAAAAATAAAGTATTTAGCAAAATAGATTGTATCAAAATATAAATTCTCAAGTTTTAATAATAGTAATATTGGTACAACTCATAAGGCCTATGCATTTTCACACAAAATACTGGCAGAAAGGTGTAGTGGTAAGAACACTTGCTACATCACCATGAGGTCGTGGGTTCAATCCCCACTGCCCTCATGCAGTGCCCTCGAGCAAAGCGACATAATCAGTATAAACTGCTGCTGAGCCAGCACTTAATCAGCAGCATAATTATCGGGCAATTATAATCTCTGATATCCCAAACTGCTCTCTATAATATTCCAAAAAGCAACTCGAGACTGGGTTTGAGTAACTATTGTTACTCTATGTTTAGGTCGCGCATTCGACCTTCCCACATCGAGGATAAAGATATATACAAAAAAAATATATAAATCAGATAGCGTATTACAATGGTCAATAACTATCATCAACATGACTACTTGAAAACGAAGAGCAATTAGAGCAACAATGTAATTGATATCATTGGTTTGATTTCCACTGTTTTGGCATGTTAGTTATCTAGCATAAATATTAATATTTAACTACCAAATTTATTTAAAACTACCAAAGGCCTAATAATATTTAAAACTACCAAAGGCAACTCATTACTTGGACGCAGTACTAAATTTCACCTTATGTTTAGCCCATAAAGTCAACCTGTCCACATTTAAGTTATAAAAAACCACATCAGGGATTAATTTTATTTTTTAATAATTTAGTTATATAATATCAATTAGTACGGTAGTGTGGTTAAAGGTTTCGGGTTCGAGCCTCACCATTGCCACACTATTCGCCCTTGAGGCTGGCGTATACGGATAGCTCAAACACATCACAATACACACCCTTAGCCATTAAAAAATATAAACATATCACCTTAAAGTGAAAAATATATATATATATAATATCGAATAATCACAATACCTGTGTTTTTGTAAAAAATTATATTTTTCCTTGTCAGCGTTATTGACTTTAATGATATCGGAAAGATGTTGATTTGTTGTGGTGATTATTTGATTATTGACAAAAATGTCGTACAAGTGTTGCTTTTCTTCGAATATCTTTTCTGTCGTACCTTAAAAAAATTAAAGTTTATCTTAAAAACTTTTTTTTCACTAAAAATGTTTGTTTTTGAATTAATTTATAGTTGATTCTTTTTTTATTACTTATGCAACTTTAAGGAATTAAAAATTTTAAAACATGTAAGGGCAGTGTGGTGTAGTGGTAAGAACACTTGCTTCACCACCATGAGGTCGTTGGTTCAATCCCCACTGCTCTTTTGCTGTATCGCCCTTGAGTAAGGCGCTATAAACGGTATGAACTCCTGCTGAGCCATTACTTAATCAGCAGCATAATTTTTAAGCAATTATAATCTCTATAATTTCCCAAACTGTCACATGCAACTAGAGACTGGGTCGGAGTAACTGATGTTACTCTATGTTTAGGTCGCGCATTTGCCCTCACCCATTGAGGATAAATAAAAAAAAAAGTTTTAACCCTTCACTTCATGAGGTCCTTCGATTAATGCCCACTGCTTCTATGTTATTTTTGCTTTTAAGGTATGAAACTTTTTTAGCAAAAACCAAATGGCAAAATATTTATTGTAATAAAAATTAATGACATCACAAAAACAAAAAAGACTAAGGCAGGGTAACCAAAGTGTATAATAAATTTATGTTTAAGTTTTTTTTATTTTATTTGTATATATCTTTATCCTCGATGTGGGAAAGTCGAATGCACGACTTAAACATAGAGTAACACCAGTTACTCCGACCCAGTCTTGAGGTGACTGTGGCAGTTTGGGATATTATAGAAACTACAACAGGCCGATAATTGTGCTTCTGGTTAATGTGCTGGCTCAGCGGGAGTTTGTACCGTTTATAGCGCTTTACTCGAGGGCGATACAGCATGAGAGCAGTGGGAATTGAACCCATGACCTCATGATGGTGTAGCAAGTGTTCTTACCACTACACCACGCTGTCGGTGAGTTGCGAAGGCCGCCCTTTCACTAAAAAGGCAAATTAATATTTAAACAAGATGTTCACTTACATGCAACATATGAATTCTCGTTTTCCAGCTGTTCTATGTCGGCGATGTTGACGTAAAAATAAGGTTCCGGATATTTGTGCTCGAATACTTGTGAGGTAACTTTACTGAGACAGCATGCAGAGTATACTAAATAAATAATATTAATTTTTTTTATTGACTATCTAAATATTACCAACCTAAAATAGTTTCTCGCAAAAGGCTTAAATTGCTTTCTTTCTTTTAAATATCACGAGTTCCAACATGATGAATTTATTTTGCAAAGTGGGGTATATTGTTGTACAAGTAATATATCTCAATTCTTAAATGTTAGTGTTCTAGTACTTCTGCCAATCAAAAAAAACAAAAAAAAAAGTTTAAAGAGATGATGTGGTGGCAGGGACTCTTTTTTAATTATGTTGAAATTTTTCCAACTTGCACGAGGATACCATTATTTTAAAAATTGGTCAAGTAGTTTTTGAGATATCGGGATTTGAAGGTAAATAGGGAAAATCCCTATGTTCGCGAGTCACGTGACGCACAGACGTCATCGTGTAAGTTTCTATGCTGGCAGGTATAGGAAAATAACCTTATTTTGGCCTTTTTGAGCTGTTTGTTGTATTTTTTTTTAATCGTTTTTCCTGAAACCAACTTAGCATAAAAAGCAAAGTTTATCCATATTATATAAGACAGTTGTTACTTTTAAAGTGTTTTTAATTAGGTAGGCTGTATTGAAAAATTCTAACAAATTAAGGTTGGGTTCTGCATATTAAAAATCAAATCTCAATATCTTAAAAACTACTTGATCAATTTAAAAAAAATGATATCTTTGTGCAAGTTGGAAAATTCGAACATAATTTAAAAAAAAAACCCGCGACCATAATCTTTAACATCCTAAATTGCCAAAGTCAACTCAAACTAGGTTCGGGTAACTGATGCTACCCTTATTTTAGGTCATGAAGTCAATCTTTCCACAATAAAATAATTTTTAAACCAAGTTTTCCCCATATTATTGCAAATTTTGCTTTTTATGCAAAATTTGATTTCTGCAAAAAAATTTTAGAAAAATATGATAGACCGTTTAGAAGTGACAAAATAAGGTCTGCCAGAAAAAGAACTTACGACGATGACCTTGCGCAGCACATAACTCGAGAGTATAGGGATTTCCCCAATTAGAATTTTTTAACTTTAAACCTTGATATCTCGAAAATTACTTAAACAATTTAAAAATAATGGTATTTTCTTGCAAATTGGAAAAATTCCAACATAATCATTAAATTAACTCGTGACCGCACAATCTCTTTAACAGACAAAAAAATGTCTATCCACTTGATGTAAAAAATACCATGTTACCTCTATAACAAACAACTCCAATTGGTGGATGTGAAAAAAATAAAATTCTTTTTCGCAACAAAATCAGTTTCCACAATACGAAAATGCTCTCTCCAAAAAATTTAACAAAATGGAAAAAACATCCGGCGGGATGGGTTATCTGTAAACGAAACATAAATTTTTTTTAGATATTTTCTTGGATTTTCTTAGCTTTTCTTAGATTTTAGATTACAGCACTTGAGTAATGTAAAATTTACTGTTGTAGTACTAAAAGTTGTTTAACCTATTGAGCATTTGGCCAAAAAACATATGTCCCAAACTTTTACCAACGATTAGACATATTTTCTATTGGCCCCCTTGTATACTGGAAAATGTCCTTAAATTTAGGGAAAATGTTGACCTACATTTTGGTAAAAAGTTGTTTTAGAAGAGGAGACGCGGAATTTGAGGGAATGGAAAATGAAGGAACAGAAATTAAAGGAAACGAAAAATAAAGGAACAGGAAAATGAAGGAACGGAAAATAAAGGAACGGAAAATAAATGAACCGGAAAATAAAAAACCGGTAAATGAGACAGTTGACTGTTTATTTGTATTTAAGTCAATAGGCTTATGATATTAGAAATAAACAGGCATTTTACAGGAGAGGGTTAGGTTAGGGTATGCTGGGAATACATATTTTTTGATCTTCCAGTACACCACGAATAGCGGGGTGGTATCTTTAATTCAGCAATAAAATGCATGAAAATAAAAGAAGAAACTAATAGAAAATTTTTACCATTTACCTTTACAACAAAGACAACTGCAATTTAAAGTTTAGAATTAACAACAAAATAAGATATATGTTATAATAAAAGCATAACTTAACTACCGGCAGCGTGGTGTAATGGTAAGAACACTTACTACACCACCATGAAGTCGTGGGATCAATCCCCACTGCTCTCATGCTGTAGCATCCTTAAGTAGGGCGCTTAAACGGTATAAACGGTATAGACGGTATAAACTCGTGCTGAGCCAGCACTTAATCAGCAGCATAATTACAGGGCAATTATAATATCCCAAACTGCTAAAGGCAACTTGAGACTGGTTCAAAGTAACTAATGTTACTCTATGTTTAGGTCGCGCATTCGACCTTTCGACATCGAGGATAAAGATATAGGCCTATACAAAAAAAACTTGTACAGATCGTGCATATCAATAAACACAAAAAACCAATACTTAGGTGACAAAAAATTGAACAAACCTTCATTTTAGGAAAGTTAAACATGCGATGGTTAAATTTGAGTGATGGTTGTTGACATAAAGCACTGGACAACAAGGCTTGTTTTTCTTTATAAAATTCAAACAGATTGTCATAGTTGTCGGGAGAGTGCAACTGTGTTCTATAAAATAAAAGGTGTTTTATTTTCATTATTTTACAACAAAATGTAAACTTGAAATGTATTCTTATTTAAAATGGTTTTATAATTTTTTTTTATATATCAGTGTGTTTTTTTGTATATATCTTTATCCTCGATGTGTAAAGGTCGAAAGACCTAAACTTAGAGTAACAACTGTTAACCCGACCCAGTCTCGAGTTGCTTTTAGCAGTTTGGGATATTATATAGATTATAATTACCCGGTAATTATGCTGCTGATTAAGTGCTGACTCAGCCAGAGTTTATACCATTTATAGTGCCTTAGTTAAGGGTGCTACAGCATGAGAGCAGCGGAGATTGAACCCACAACATCATAGTAGTATAGCAAGTGTTTATACCACTACACCACGTTGCCGCTTGTTATAGCACCAAACCTACTACAATGGGACTTTAAGTAATAAAAATCAAGTTATAGAGTCAAATGTTATAACCACTACACCACGAATCTTAAATTTTATAACAAAACAGAAAATTTTTGCTTTGCTTGTAGGTTTCACAATACACAAGCCAGTGTTACTCATAACTGGCTCATACCTTGGCAAAACCTAATTATTAATGTAAGCTTAACTGCAACAATCATTTTGCATATAATAGCAAATTTTTGTGCTTTTAAGCTATTATATTGGAATGCTGTGTTTAATAACTCCTGGTTTTTAAAAAAATTTGCACAAGCGCAATACGGATGCCTTGTGGTAGCAGCACATTTAACCCCAATTTAAGTAAAACACGCAAACATAAATCACGCATACACGCGTAGACCGAAAATTTTAGTACGCAAGCACGCGCAGTCAAGCCAAATTTTATGTTTGCACACACGAGATCCCGTCGAAAACTGCCCTACATTTCAGACTGGGTTATAGCCAAGATATTTAATGCTTTAAATTAACTTCCTGAGCTCGATTTCCATTGCTTTTATGTTGTTTTTTGTTTTTGTTTTTTGAATAGCCTATTACAGTAATGCTACAAAAAAAATGACAAAATCAATTTATTGTTTTAAAACATACCTTAAGTTGTAATGCTTACTTAAAAGATTTAAAGTATGTTATGGCATGGTCATTAAACCCAGAGTTGTACGTAATTTAGTAATTAAGTTATGGTGACCGCTTTTAACTAGGAACTACTCATGAATAGGGAGGGGAGTGTTAAGTAATTATTTTATTACTCTTACATTACCTAACTTGCTTCTCCAAAAATTGCATATGTTTAAATAAATTGGTATAAGAAGACGACAGAATTCCAACACTTTTCATTCTCACTCCTCTTTCTGCTTCAGAGTCGATCTTGATCTTCTCAAAGCAACTTAAACCAAATAAATTTTTGGTTCGAAAATATCTATAAAAAAAATTTAAAGTATAAGAACTATATATTTATAAGCTGTTATAGTAGTTTTTAAAAAAAAATAAATAGTAGTTTTTTTAAAAAAAATTAAAAATGGTATATAAATGAAAATATATTCTGGCTAATTTATACGCATGCTAGGTCGTTTCTTTAAAAATTGAGAATTTGAGACATTCACCAAAGATACTCTTAAAACTACAGGTCAATTTTTTGTCATGTATGTAGAGGCTAATAATAAGTAAAATATTTAAAAGTAAAAGCCCAATTGCTAAAAACTTTTGTTTTTTTGGGGGGTTATTTTGGGAAAAATTCTTTGCCTAACGCTTATTTATTACTTACATAAAGTCGTAGTCAACAGTATGTGCACCACTAGGCATTGCTTTAAATTCGATTAAATCAAGGTTCACATCTTCAGGCATAAACCACTCAACAATATTCCCTGAACAAATTAAATCTGGTTAGCTTTTATAAATTAGAAAGGAGGTGCAGTAGTTAAGAGACTAGTATTACCACATTATTTTTGGTTCTATCCTTGCTGTTTTTTTTTATCTTTATCCTCGATGTGGAAAGGTCAAATGTGCGACCTAAACTTAGAGTAACATCAGTTACTCTGACCTAGTCTCAAGCTGCCTTTAGCAGTTTAGGATATTATAGAGAATATAATTGCCCGGTAATTATGCTGCTGATTTGGTGCTGGATTAGCAGGAGTTCATACAGTTTATATCGCCTTATTTAAAGGCACTGCAGCATGAGAGCAGTAGAGATTGAACCCAATACCTTATGATGATGTAGCAAGTGTTCTTACCACTACACCACGTTGCCACTTATGTAATATCCTTAAGTAAAACTTTATAGAAATGTAGAATTAACAATACAATAATGCGATAAGAATAATGATACACATTAGTATCAGTATTAAGAAAATTGTATTAGTTGTACATTTTATGATAAAAGCTAAACTGCAGTATTTAGACTAGTTCTCAATTTGAGTTACTTGTAAATAACAGTCCATTAAAAAATTAGGACAGTTAAAAAAAAAAGTGAGAACCATAAGGTAACAAAAACAATAAGATAAAATTAACATGATATTAAACTATCAATATGTTGTGATTATAGAGTAAGTGTTTTTATATTAAAAGTAGTTTTGGTTAAAATATATAAAAAACATAAAGGAATAAAATTTTAGGAGACTGTATTTAAGTTTGTTTAAAGATATCTTTTACAAAAAAATCACAGAAGGGTTGCTTTTTTTTACCTATTATTTTTACCTTTTAAAAGATTTTTTCACAAAATTAAAAGTAAATCCACAAACTTAGATCACCTGTACATGCAATTTTTCACTTTTGCAAGCATAAAATATTGTTGAAAACTGGCCTATAGGTAAATTTACAATTTAATAGTACCTTGATAAACAAGTTAAAATGCAGTAAGTAACACACGGTACCTATTCAATTTATTCGATCCATTCAATCCTGTATAGTTTATAGGACCCTTAAAATGCAGCAAATAACACAGGCAAACAATAAATAAATATAAACATCAAATCTTACCTCTGTGCATATCGAATGCAACAACAAAAACTGAAATAACACTGTCTGGCTCTTCCTCTACATTGTTATCCTGAATTGACTCCTGGAAGTTGAAGGGAACATATGGATAACAAGACTTATTATTTTCTCCAGACAGAAATTGCGATTTCACTTGTCCTGGATTTAAGATTGAAAACTGATGTTCCTCCTCATTGCCATTTAAGAGTAACGGGCGGTTTTCATCTTCATCCATGTAGTTTTTAAATTTTCTTAACGTGGTAAGGATTATTATATACAGACAACGAGACTAACAACTGAAAGAACAGCCTAAAATTAAGCAATAAATATTACTTTCAAGCCGATTTAGGTTTACTTAATCGCAATTTGTTTTAATATTAAAATTACGATTATGACCGGATGCTTCGATCAGTTTTAAAATCGGGTAGTACTAAAATACGGGATGCGGAAAATACCGAGGGCAAATGTACAGATGTAAACGTTAACAAAAAAACGCTAAATGCGGTAAAGAACGAATTTTTATACCCTTTCATAATCTTCTTTTTTGCTTTATAATCGATTTTGCATCATCACTTGGCCTTTAAAGCTGTGAAGTCCATTCTGCATCATCCCTTAGCCTTTTAGCTAAATACTGCATTCATCCTGTCTGCCTGTAGGAAAGTACAAAAATTCCGTCCCGCATTCCGCGGATTTTTGTTAACGTTTACATGCGGTCCTGTACTATCCCGCATCCCGTACTTAATTATTGTCCCTCAAATTAAAATACCGCAACAACTAAAATTTATTTCACGATAAAAACGACAATATGCCGCGCATGAAAACAAACATTTGGTCGTTTTTCTGTCGAGTCAGAAACTAGATTGATTTCGTTAGAGCGAATACCAGAACAACAGTGTTTTCAAATAGTTTAAAAACCATAAAAATTAAAAACAAAATAACAGGAACATAGTTCGTTACAGCTTTATTAAAAAATGTCATGTTTTAAAAATTAAATATTTTAATAAAATAAAATGTATTTTTTTTTTAAAGTTATACTTCGTGGTAAAGCTTTTTTTTAATTTTTATAATCTTGATAAGAATTCTGTAAATCCCATGCGGTATTTCTACGTGGTTTTATTTCTACTGTCTGACTGTCCACGTTTTAAGTAATTGCTAAAAGTTAGTTAGTTTTGCATCAATTAGTAAAATAATTAATCAGACTAAAATAATTAATCAGACATTTTCTGATTTTATTTTTTATACAGATTTTAAGTTAATCAGTTAATGTTAATTGATGTGAGTCTGTAAGTGAAAATGTCGTTGTACAACTTTAAGAAAATTACTGTTGTGCCATCTTCTAAGGTATTTTTATTAAATTATTGTATATATATCATATCATATCGAATAAATAAAAACTTGGACAGAATAGCATCACTGTAGTAACTGCTGTCATAATGAAATTAATATTTAACCCATTTACATAAAAACTTATTCCGTCAGTTGTGATCTTATTCCGTCGGTTGTAATCTTATTCGGACGGTTTTGATCTTTTTTCGTTGGTTGTGATCTTATTCTGTTTTTGGTCATATTATTTGGAGGAGTTGCTTACGTGTCCCCTACATAGCCTTGATTTTGAATTTATATTATCGATATTTAAAGCAAAATTCCGGAAAAGTTTAATTATATATTGTTTTTGAATATATATATATATAATGAAATTGTTTCAAATATAAAAGTGGTTAGTCATAAAATTTTGCAGGTTGAGAGCGATTAGTCGTAAAATTTTGCAAGCCAAAAGTGCCTGTCTTTAATTCATTTTAAAAATACGTTTTTAAAACAAAAATTTTTAAAAGAATAAATATTTAAAAAGTTAACATGCATATTTATTGTAACAACCAATAAAAACTGTTTTACGTACTTTACTTTTGCAAAATTTTTGTTTTAAATATCGGTAAAATGTGGTCTTATGCTAACATTTTACGCAGCAATTTCGTCGCCAACCTTCTGCGTTTTTCAGGTCGAACCTTTTGGCCAAATCTTCTAGTCTTCTATATATATATCATAGAACTTTAAATTTGCAGTTTACTAAAAATGTAAAGCTCTTAACCAATTATGATAAAAATTAAGTTCTGCTGTATACTACTGCCTAAAACTTTTCAAATTTGGAGCTGGATAATAATTTTACTACCTTATGCTTTTTTTTATTAAAATGTATGTATAGATGTTTTAAAGTCACCTGTTTTGGAAACTTCAGAATGTGAATTTTCTATGCTAGAGATTTAGGCAAATTTTGTTCTTTTACGTATATATTTATAAAAAATCCTAGATTGATTGAAAATCAAATAAAAGTAACAATGACCAAAATAATTTTAAATATGTCAGGATTAAGATTTATTTCATTCGATATGAAAACACCATTTTACCGATACCCCAAACCTTCTCTATGAAATGTTCTTTAATTTGTTCCCTAAAAAATGTCCTTTAAAAAAATGTTCTTTAATGTAACATTAATTTCTGTAAAATGTTATATTCAAAATTTTAAAATGAACAACTGTAATAAAGGCAGACCCCTTGTTTTATAGTAAATGTTTTTGTATATATTTATATATATATAGGTTTAAAAGGTCAAAAATTAATTCTTAACTATTTTTTTAGGATTTTATTGACATAACACTGTCCAAAACACAAAGAAAAACGCCAACTGTAATTCACAGAAGTTACCACATCAGTCGAATTCGTTCATTTTATGTTCGAAAGGTTAAGTTTACTTCGCAAAGTTATCATGACAGACTTTCAACTATTTTGACTGAGTTCCCGAAGGTTGAGGTAACATAAGAAATTAAATTAAAAGTAAAAAAAAAACATTAAAAAGCTTAGTAATTGTAATAAAAAAAAACATAAATAAATCTGTAAGTCTACTTAATGTTTCCTTTACATTTATATGTCTTACATTCTGTATATATTATATATTTTATTTGTTTTTTAGGATGTTCATCCATTTTATGGCGATTTAATGAATGTTTTGTACGACAAAGATCATTACAAATTAGCTCTTGGCCAATTAAACACTGCTAAACATTTAATTGACAAGTGGGTTTTTTTTTGTATATATTTTTATCCTTGTTGTGTGAAGGTTGAATGCACGACCTAAACATAGAGTAACATCAGTTATTCTGACCCCGTCTTAAGTTGCCTGTGGCAGTTTGGGATATTATAGAGACTATTATTGCCCGATAATTATCCTACTGATTAAGTGCTAGTTTATATTGTTTATAGCGTGTTACTCAAGGGCGCTGCATCATGAAAGCAGTGGGAATTGAACCCATGACCTCATGAGCTGTAGCAAGTGTTTTTCCACTACATCACGCTGCGGAAATGTGTCAAGTTTTTTAAGCTTAATTAACTTTTTACTTAATTAGCCTATACTAAAAATTCTGATTTCTTTGTAGTGTTGGTCGGGATTACACGCGACTTATGAAATATGGCGATTCGTTGTACCGATGCAAAATGTTAAAAAGAGCTGCTTTAGGGCGAATGTGCACGATCATGAAACGTCAAAAACAAACTTTGGAATATTTGGAAGAGGTGATTTTTTTTAATTTAACGTTTTTTTCTTTGTAAACATGAATTGTGTGTAAGAAAGATAAGAAAAGTTATAAATATATTTAGTTTATTGTTACTATTAACACACTTTTTATTAAAAAAAAATTTAATTGTGTATATATATATATAAAAAAAAATTTCAATATTTAAATAAATAATTTTCTTTTGTATATATTTTTTTCCTCAATGTGAGAAGTTCAATGCGCAACCTATACATAGAGTAAAATTAGTTACTTCGACCCAGTCTCGAGTTGCCTTTAGCAATTTGGTATATTATAGAGATTATAATTGCCCGATAATTATGCTGCCGATTAATTGCTGGCTCAGCAGGAGTTTATGTATGAGAGCAGGGGGGATTGAACCCATAACCTCATGGTGGTGTAGCAAGTGTTCTTTCCACTAGACTGTGCACCAAATAAGGGATGCCAATTAATATTAATTTAAATCTTTTTGATAAATGTAAATGAATGCAAGGTATATTTTGTGGATGTTAGCTTTAGACTTATGATATTTAGCTTCTAAGTAGCAACTATTTTAAAGAGGTTTTGTTGCATAATAAAGGTATATTAAAATGTGATACCCTATTTTACATTAAAAAATTAATTTATATATATTAACCATAAAAAATTAGATTCTTTGAACAGCAATTTTGTTATATTTATTTCTTTTATCAGATATGTATATATATTTTTTATTTCTTTTTTTATAACTAACCATCGTCGTTATTGAAAAAATTAAATAATTGATTTTTTTTTTAATTTTTATATTATAATTTATATATACAATGTTCTTAAGCTACATCCTGTATCGTCTGTAGTGTCCTACTTCTTTAAAGTGTGCAGGTAATATTTAAATATTTTATTTAGGTTCGACAACATATGTCAAGATTACCAAGTATAGACCCCAACACAAGAACCCTGATTATTAGCGGATTTCCAAACGTGGGAAAGTCTAGTTTAATAAATAAGGTAAGCTCGAAAACTAATAAGATATTGCAGTAGTAAATAATTTTTGTCGATAAATCAAAGGTGAGCACATGAAGTTAATTTTGCATTAAAATTTACCCTTTAATTTATCTTAAAAATTATTATTTTCTGTTAAATTTGAGTTAAATGTAGCTTTTATTAATATGTGTGTTAATGATTTTTTTTAAAGGTAAACCATGTTAAGAAAGAAATATATATTAGGGATGGGACAAAATAGGATTCGTTGAATACTAGCAATCAAAAATAAGATTCGATCGAATCCAAGTACTTAGCTATGACGTCATCAATTTAAATGTCAATGGGCATAAGCCGAAGTAAACTGCGCAATTTAAATATAGGAAAGCTATTTTATTCTCTATTATTTTATTCCCCAACTTTAAGCGATTTTGCAATCACGTAACTGCAACCTTAGACGAAATAAAAAGCTTAAATAAAACACAAATGTTGCTACGGCAATGAAAGCAAACCTGTCCAGGCATGTTTAACTTTAAAAAATAAAAAAAAAATATCTCTCTTAAATTATTACAATTAATTAAAAGTACATGCGTAAGATTCGGCAGGCAAGTCCAAAAATATATTCAACGAGCCCGAATCTTAAAAAAACTTAATAGTCGGATCTCAACCCATCCCTAATGTTCAATACTGTATGCCAGGTTTAAACATTGTAACTTTTAAATGATGTATATATATGAATGCCATCTTGCTTTTATGTCAGCTTTAGAAACTAATTCTAAACAAACTTTAAGTTAGCTTAAATATCAACTAAGATATAAACTATTGTTTTTGTAAAATTAGAATTGTTTCTTTGTTTGTTTTTCTTTAGCAGTTTGGGGTATTATACAGACTATAATTGGCTGGTAATTATGCTACGGATTAAGTGCTGGCTCAGCGGGCGTTTATACCGTTTATAGCACCTTACTCAAGGGCGCTAAAGCATGAGAGCAGTGGGGATGGAACCCACAACCTCCTGGTGGTGTAGCAAGTGTTACCATTACACTACGCTGCCGGTATTACATTAACGGTTACAGAAAACTTTTGTTACATTCCAGTCAGTTTAATTGATCAATGTTACCAAAGTTAATTTATAGTGGCACGAATTATATAATTTTCTTACTTATGCTATGGAGTTCCTAAGGATGAAACAACATTTTGTAAAAATTAATAATATTTAACTAAATCTTTTCTAATATGTTTTTTTTTGGCATAATGTTTGCTAGATATTATTAAGAACCCTTACAAACAATAAAAAAATTGTTGTTATTTTTTTGTATTTTTGTTTGATTTTTAACATAAAATGTTGTAAAAGTTGTTGTGTACTTGCATTACCCAACTATTTATATTCTTTTTAGTTAACTAGAGCTGAGGTTGAAGTGCAACCTTACGCTTTTACAACAAAATCTTTGTATGTCGGTCACATGGATTATCGCTACTTACGATGGCAGGTGAGTTAAAATCATGAGTTTTTTTAGATATATATATCTTTATCCTCTATGTGGGAAGGAATGCGCAACCTAAACATAGAGTAACATCAGTTACTCCGACCCAGTCTCGAGTTGCCTTGGTAGTTTGGGATATTATAAATTATAATTGCCCGGTAATTATGCTGCTGATTAAGTGCTGGCTCAGCAGGAGTTCATACCGTTTATAGCGCCTTACACAAGGGCGCTACAGCATGAGAGCAGTGGGGATTGGATCCACGACCTCATGGTGGTGTAGCAAGTGTTCTTACTACTACACCACGCTGCCGGTTTAATTGTATAATCAGAAACACTCTTTTTATTTAAAATTAATATTTAATGTCTTGTTTTTCCTAATTGATGAATACATTGTTTTTTTAATAAACAATAGGTTATTGATACGCCAGGAATATTAGATCAGCCGTTGGAAAATAGAAATACAATTGAAATGTTGTCGATAACTGCACTTGCTCATTTACGAGCCGCTGTGTTGTACGTTATGGATGTATCGGAGCAATGTGGCGAATCTATACAATCTCAGCTTCAGTTGTTTAAAAATATAAAACCTTTGTTTGCTAATAAGGTAAATACAGATTTGAATGTGATACTGTTGTGCTTACAAATGTTCAATTTACAATTTATTTAATTTTAAAGAAAATTTATAGGTATCAAGTTTATACTTTTTTTGGGTTATGTATGTTGTCCGGCTCTAGACAAAACAACATGCCGTTTACCATGGGAGAGAATTCGTAATCTGTAAGTAATAATTCTCTTGCAAGGGTCATCCAGACGAGAGAATTTAGACGAGTTATTATGTTTTGTCTAGTTCGACCCGGTAATTCCTTGGTAACAATTCTCTCGCACCGTAATCCTGATGAGAGAATTTAGGAGAGACGTAGTGTAATTAGGTTTTGTCTAGAACCGGACAACATATGTAATCTCTTTTTTTAATATTTTTAACTTCTACTGTGTTGATTGATGGGCTTTTAATTAATGATTTTTCCCAAAATTATGTTAATTTAAGTTAGTAGTCTATTTTATTGTTTTCAGCCTTTGTTTATTATGGCAAACAAAACTGATATAGTGGCTAGAGAAGATTTGTCCGAAGAAAATAAAAAGGTTTTTGAAGAACTAGAAAAAGAAGGAATTTCAATATTTTGGACTAGCACAGGTTGGTAATATTATTTTAATTTCAATTTTTTTTTTAATTTAAAGGGATATTACATTGAGTAAGGCGCTATAAACGGTAACTCCTGCTGAGCCAGCACTTAATCAGCAGCATAATTACCGGGCAATTATAATCTATAATATCCCAAACTGCTAAAGCAACTCGAGACTGGGTCGGAGTAACTAATGTTTCTCTTTGTTTAGGTCGTGCATACGACCTTCCCACATTGAGGATAAAGATATCTACAAAAAAATATATATATTTTAAACGAAAGACAAATAACTGCTTAATATGCCCATTTAAGTTTCCTATAGTAAAATACAAGAACTTTTTTATTTCTGCAGTAAGTGGAGATGGGATAATGGAGTTGAGACAATCTGCTTGTGATATGTTGTTGCTAGATAGAGTTGAGTCAAAAATGAAGGGAAAAAAGGTTAATAGTGTTATTAATAGATTGAGGGTGGCTCAACCTATTCAAAGGGATCAGAAAGTAAGAATATTTTTAGAAATTTTTACTAAAATGATAATTTATGAATTTCAAATTCCCTTTTTTGCAAATTTTGTTTGAAAGTAGTTGTTTTTTTTTGCTGTTTAAAAGGGGTACTAAAAAAATCATTTTACCAAATATAAAAATAACTAATGTTTTTTTCTTCTATTTTTCCCACATAATACATTTTATGACCTCATGGAAAACCTTGCAAGGGCTAAACCAACTTATAGAAAATAAACTGTAAAATAAAATCGATTTTCTACAAATTTACTTATTTCCTTAAGCTAAAGTTCCCAATTTTCAAAATGCTTAAAGGTATCATGAAGTCGCTAAGTTTTTAGGGTTTTTAACTTGCACAAGGATACTATTATTTTTAAAACTGATTGTTTACTTTTTGAGATTAAGGGTTTGAAATATTAAAAAAGGTAAACTTTTTTAGCTCACTAAGCATTTAAAGCAACATTACCTGGCATATGGTTGTATACGCTGTCATTTGGACCCTTTTACATAACTTTTTTGTTTGAATACCAGATATTAAAACCAACACAAGATAACAAACGTTGTTTGGTTTTGATATTAAAGCCAAAAAAAATGCTTTCTTTTATTCAGCAACGGCCTGCTTGCATTCCGGAATCGGTGCTAAAAAAAAGAGCTCTAAAATCCAAAGAATTAGTTAATGTAAAAGATGGTGTGGTTGTTATGGAAACAGAGCAAAGAAAAAAAACAGAAAGAGATCTGGAATTGGAAATGGAAGATGATTACATCCTTAATTTACAAAGTAATTTTTGTTTTTATGTATACCAATATTTTTTTTTGATACCTAATTTTATTTCTACTGCTTCTGAATTAAAACGAAATATTATATTTTTTTTTATAATTGTGTATTTTTTAGAATGGTGGGACATTAAAAATAATGACGAAAAAGACGACAAACTTCCAGAGGTTTGGGAAGGTCATAATGTCTCTGATTTTATTGACCCTGAGATCTTCTACAAACTGGAAGAGTTAGAGAAGGAGGAGGGGTTACGTGAGGCTGCTGGTTTCTATGACAACGATGATGTAAATTTATGTTACCAAATTTTATTCTATTGGTGGTTCAAGTGTTTTTCTATTTCATTATGTCAGCCTTCCCACTTTGAGAATTAATAAGTTAAAAACAATAATAAAATTTATTTGGTCTTTCATTATTGCCACCTAGTTTAAGGTATTGGGCTAGCAAACAAAGAAACCTAAAAAATTAAAATTTTAAGAAATTAATTTTGATTTATTAGGAATCTGATAATGAAGAAATAAAGGAAATAAGAAAGATGGCCTCCCTTATAAGGGAGAAAAAGGCAATTCGTCTTGCAGAAAGTCATCTTAAAAGAAAGGTATCTTTTATATACATTTACTGCTTTAGAATCATAGGAATAATTTTACTTGTCGAGTTATGTTATGTGACTATTTAATAAAAAATAAGGTATTTAAATTATTTTTATAAAACATTTCTTTATTTTTCAAGGTAAAAAAGGCTAAATTGCCTGGTGTTGAGGCGGCCAAAAATAAAACTTCAAAGGAAATGGTTAAGAAGCTCGGTCAGCTAGGAGTGGATTTGGAATCTTCTTCTATCAAGGTATTTGTGTTTAATTCTAGGTATTTTTTGTATATTATTTTCGATGGAAGAACTTTATTTGCTAAATAAAGGAAAACATTTTTTTTGTATATATCTTTATCGTTGATGTGGGAATGTCGTATGTGCGACCTAAAAATCGAGTAACATCAGCTACTCTGACCCAGTCTCGAGTACCCTGTTGCAGTTTGGGATATTATATAGATTATTATTGCTCAATATTTATTCTGCTGATTAAGTGCTGGCTCAGCAGGAGTTTATACTGTTTATAGCGCCTTGCTCAAGGGCGCTACAGCATGAGAGAACCCACAACCCCATGTGTGGTGTAGTGTTTTTAGCACTACAACATGCTTCCGGTTTTGTTACTCGACCATTTTTTAGCTGCCGTTTTTAAACTATTAAGGTTTCTGTCGAATAAATTTAATACCAATTGTCTTTAAGATTGGTAGGTATTTGTTTCGTTTAAAGGGCCTTATTAAAAAAAGCAATGGCACAAAAGCAGTGTAAATTAAACCAATAGCCTCGTGTTGTAAGCCAAATGTTTTTTTGATAAAATATTTGATTATTTTATTGATGAGTAATAATCACCACCTAATTACAATTACTGTTTTTTAAGGCACACTTTAGGGCCAGAAGCAAAACGCGAAAGTTTTTGGGCAAACGTAAAAGAGACGATTCTGCAATGGACACAACTAGGTCGCGCTCGAGAGCACGAAGTCAGTCGAAATCACGTGATCAAAGCGGTGTTCGAGATCCGGAGGTGAAATTTTTAAAAAAATGACAATTTATATTTTTTAAAGTTTTTTTTATGATTTTTATATTTTTTTGCCCTCGACGTGAAATGGTCGACCTTACTATCAAAACATGGAGTAACATCAGTTACCCCGACTCAGTCTTGGATTGGCTTTAGCAGTTTGGGATCATATAAATTATATTTGCCTGATAATTAAGCTGCGGATTAAGTGTTGTCTGACCAGAAGTTTATACCATTTATAGCCTTTTTTTTAAAGAGCGCAACAACACAAGAGCCGTAAAAATCAAACCCAATACCTTATGTATTGAAATTAGATGTTCTGATTCTCAATCAGGCTGCTTGTAAAGTATAAAACTTAAACCTAAAATTGAATTTTTTTTTGTTAGATGCAAGCCAAAGCACGAAAAATGGCTAAACAGTCTCAGCACAAACTTATTCAAATGGGTAAGGCTGGTGAATCAGATCGCCACATTCCGACCCTACGGCCCCGCCATCTCAACACTGGCAAACGCGGTGTGGGTAAAACGACACGCCGCTAGATGACGTTTGTTGTTAAAAAACTGTTGCAAATAATTGTGACTTAATATTGGTAATAAATAGAAACTTTGACAAGGTCGGCTGTGTTTTTTTTTAATTTTGATGCGGTACATTTAATATCAAACACTAACCTTGGTTTAGATTTAGTGCAACATGTATGTTTATAAGGTCCGCAATTAGTTGCTGTTCTAAGTTAGTTATTTAAAGCAAATAAATTAGCATACCATGATTTTTTTTTACATTTATGCCACAAAACATTGGGTAAACAAGTTGATGCTTTAAAATATAGCAAACTAGCTGATAAAATATACCAAGAGTGTGGGTAAACTGAAAGACAAGGATAAGAAAAAAACTAACAGTAGACTTCCCCCATCACAACCAGGTCAAAATGTTAAGTAAATTAAATTTTACCTGCAAGACCAAGTGCAAGTAATTGTAATATCTGAGATCTTATAACCATGAGTTAAAATGTCCCAACTTTTTAAAAGAAAGATTTAACAAACTCGTTATTGCAAATAACTAATAAACAAACAGAAATTCAAAAAAAATCAAGATTTTTGCAAAAATATTGCTTACTCACATACAATTACTTATCATAAATAATGTTACAATATTTTAGTATACTGTAATACATGTTTGTTTGCAATTCAAGTTTTTATTAAGAATTTAACCAAGTATAACAGTAATCTTATTCAAATAAAATCAAATCATAAACAAAAATTATTTACAAAGTACAGTTATTAATACAAAATGTTTACAGATAATAAAATAATATAATAAAACACATTTAAACAAAACATATAAACTAAACACTAAGGAATTACACAAAGTAGGCTAGGTGTAAAGACTGATAAGATATGCGAATTTAAAAGAATTATAATCTTAAAAGTATTTCCCCAAACTAGCGTCATGGCTAGTTTAAGGTTAGGAAAGCTCTTTAATTGTATTGGGGTGTAAAGTGCTTCCGGCAATCATAAATTATACAAAAACTTATTGCAGTAAATATTTTAAATAAAAATTAGTAAACAGATAATTTTTAAATATTGTCATTTCTAACACAAATAAAACAAAATTTAAAAAATGTTAAAATCTACAATTTTTAATTGGCTCAAATGAATGGGCAGACTTAAATTGTGGCACAATTTCCATTTCTTTGACAATGTTTATTACTTTTTGCCTCATTTCTGCATCACTTTGCTTTGCAAGCTCTTTGTCAATTTCATCTCTTACTTTAATCATTTTGGGGCGAGATTTTGAATTTTTATCCCAACATTTTTTCATTTGATCTGCGAGAAAAGTAACAAGTTTTTTATCTTGGTTAAAATTTGCTTCGCTCAATGTTACAATCTCTTGCAGGTGTGGGCGTTCTCCTCGAATTACCAACCTCTCATGGTCATCTCGCTTCATGTTTTCATTTCCTATCCATGGGGTTCTTCGAGCAAGAATCATAAAGATTATCATAGCAAAGCTGTACACATCCATGGCTGTTGTAACCTTTAAATTTAGGTTTTCTAATCGCTCTGGTGCCGTGTAACACCAAGTATGCTCTCCCCGCTTGGTAGCTAGAACAATATCTGAAGATATTTGCTCAGTCACGGTTGCTAAGTCAGCTCCACCAAAATCTGCAATTTTGCAACAAAGATTGCTTGTAAGCAGGACATTCTCGACTTTTAAATCTCCATGGGTAATTCTTTGGTCATTTTTCAGGTTGTGGATAAAGGAAATTCCACACGCTATGTCATAAACAAATTTCAGCCTAACAACCATTGGTACTGACACTAATTTTTTTGCACCACTTTTAATATTTTTGCCATACAACATCAAATCCTTTAGGTTTCCACAACCCATGTACTCCATGATAATTCCCATTTTTGATGGAAGGTTTTCGTGATTTATTGAACCCCACTCAGTATAACCAATGTAACTGACTATATTGGAGTGAGTGGCTTGTAAACACATATCAATTTCATGCAGAATTCTGTTGTAAAAAATTTTTAATAAATAATAGCCTACTGTCTTTGTTTATGTTGTGTTTTTATTTTGTACTTTAATTTATTTCTATTGAACTTTGAATAATTGTGTTTTTTAAGCAAATTACTTTTCTCGTCTAAATTCAATTTCGGTTTTAGATCCTGTTAATGATATACATTTTACAGCAACAAATCCACAATGTTTAAGAAAACCAAGGCACACATGTCCAAAACCCCCACTGCCAAGAAAACTATTTTCTGAAGTTATATCGATTTCATTTGAGGAGTAGTACTTGTAAAACAATTATATAATATTTAATGTAGATTATTTTACAATTCTGTATTTGTAAAAAAAAAAAAAAATTTTTAGACCTCTAGGGGTAAATGGGGTGTTCTGTTATGGTTTGAATCCATAATTTTAAAACATAATTTTATTGTCAGTATTGTTTTTTTAATTATTGTTTAACAATTCTTTTTTTTCATACTGAATAACATTTGTTCTGATTAATTAAATATTCTAAAATTTTAGTATGTTGTAGATATTATTTTTTTAGATTGCTATTTAAAAAGAAAAGTCAACTGTTGATAATCAGTGTTTAATTTATTTCTTAAAGTTCTTAAAATATTTCATTAGTGTTAATTTAATGCAACACATTTATTGTGCTTCAATGATTTTACAGCTGTTTGGTTACTGATGATTTATTAATGTTTTGGTCAATTTTTAACCATATTTATTTTTCGAATAAATCTAGGTAAGGTTACTTTTTTGCATAAGAATACGTTATGTTAATTTTTTAGTAGAACCTAGTTACCAAAAAAGGCCGTTTCAATATAAAGGGCTTTAAAAATGAGCTTTTTCTAATTAAAATAATATATAAAAGTGCTTACTAGTGTTTTTGATTTTTTGCATTATGTTTTTAATTACCCTCATCTATATAAAATAAATAAATTTTTTAATTAAAAAACAAAATATTTTGCTTCATTTTAAATTTTAACGTCATAACTCTGATTTAAAAGGTTTTATAGGTTTTAATACCAACAACAAAATACTATAAACTAAAAATTTGTGTTGTTTACATCATATTAATGTATAACCAATTTTAATTTTTTTAAAGTCTTAATGTATTTTAGGTTAAAGTTTAAATTTTCCATTCTTGTGTTTTTATATGTAGAAAATAATTGACTTTTTTTAAACATTAATTTAATACAATTATGATTTTGTAAAAGCACATCACCTTGTAAAATAACAGGATACAAGGGTTTTTGGTTATAGAATTTGTAAAAAAAAATATGAGTCTTTTTTAAGCTCTAGAAGTGACATGATAAATAAGCCTAATTAAATAAAAAAACGTTTTATTTAAGAATAATTTATCTTTTAAATAGTAAATATTCTCATTTTTATTAAATTTTAAGGAATGAAGTTCTATCTTTATGTGACATCATGATTGTTGTTATTAAAATGTAAACAGTACACATAATTAATGTGAAAAAAAATTGTTACATATTACAGTAATACAATTTGCCAAAAACTTGAGCATTTGTAAATAATTTAAATACTACATTATTACACACCATTTTACTTACATTGCGATTCGTTTTGGTAAGATATTTTATTTTGCTTTGTAAAATAGTATTTTCTTTTTGCATTTTAATGGTTTCCTAAAAAGTATAACATAACATTTTTTAAGGTAGTTAAAATTATCTTAACCAAGTCGGTAAAATGTTATGTTTACCTGAACTTGGTCAGTAAACTGAATTTGATTTTGTTTCAGTTTTGATTCTGTTTGAGAATACTTTTCTTTACATGTTTGCATTTCAGTAGTAAGTCCTTTGTTTCTCTAAATCAATAAATAAATGTATATAAAAAAAATTTAAAGTAAATATTAAAAAATAAATAGTATAATAGTTTAAATGTGAATATTTCTAACTGAAAATTTATTTATATTTTCATAAAAATATAATACAATTGTCTTAGCCAAAAACAAACCACTTTTAATAATACCCAAATTATAGTTTTTTTAAAACTTTAATACATATACCACATAAGTGATTTTTATAAAATAGTATTAGATTAAGCTTAACACATTTTCTGATTGCTTCAGTTGTTGTTCATTTTGCTGTAACCTCCGAGAAATTGTTTTATTTAATTGTGTTAATTCTTCAATTTGTTTGGTTAACTTTTTAATCGCCTAAGATTTAAAAATATTTTTAGTAATATACTTTTAGAAAGTAACACTTTTTAGTTTAATATATTTACTTCTTTTTCTTCGATTAGGGTTCTTTTAGTGGCTCTTAAATCAAATTTTGTTGTTTTGCAATCATCTGTCATTTTTTCTAAGTCTTTTTCAAGAATGTTGTTTATCTACATTTAAGTTAAATTTTATTTAAAATTTCTTGATTTCTAACAACTTTTTTTAAACATAGTAAATTATATTTTTTATACCTTCCAATTTCTTGCGTTAGTGTTAATATACTCTTCTTTGGTAAATTCTGCAAAATCTTGAAAATGATAGTTGTTTAAAATATTGTGGTGCAGTTCTTGAATAATATTAATTGATTTTTGATGTTGGTTTTCTAATTCTTTTTCTTCTAGTGCATGGTTTTTACAAATCTGCCACATTAAAAAAACTTATTTGATTATCATTTTGTTTATGTTATTTTTTAACTTTTAGTATTGACTCTTACCTTTAATTTTAGTTAAAAAAAGCATTTTAGTTTGAGGTTATGATATCTTTTTTAAATAAATGTTTCTTAAATAATCACTGTACTTTTTGTATTTTATTGGGTGTACTTGAATAATTTTACCTTACTAGGAGTGCTATACCTTTTGGTAACTTACTAAATTTTTGCTTTTTATTGTGATTTGCTAAACTTTATTTTTGTTAATTTCAACACAGTATATTTAGTAAAAAAAAAACTATAATTTTTTATTATATAGTAATTTACCTTGTCCATTTCTTTTGTATACAGGATTTTCGCTTCAAGCACAATCTAAATATAACAAACCAAAATTTCAAAAATAACTAAGATTTATAAAACAATCAAAAAAAAATTAAAAAATATCAATATATGATTGAATAAACTATCTTCCAATAAATATTATAATTTTCACCTTTTTGTTGTTATCATTGTTAGATTTATATTTTTCTTTCATATTTTTTATAACACCTTTTAACAATTGGTATGAATAATTCAAAAGAAGAGATTCTTTAACATGTTGTAAAGCTTTTTGATGATAGTTTTCAAATTTGTCTATACTTAAAGCTTGATCTCTACAAAACTATTAGGTAAATTTGATTACTTTAATTTTTTAGCTGTTATTAACCTTAAGCTCTTTTTAATCCTGTATGTTTTTAGTAAAAACAACTTATTTTTAAGTTTTAAAAACCCATTACCTATTGTATATGAAAGGGAATGTTCAAGAAATATTTTTTAATTTTAATTTTTTAACATTTACAAGGTTTAATGTGAAAAAGTATTTCTATAAAATGCTAAAAAACTGAGTAACATATCAGATGGTAATATTTTACAATAATTTAATTTTAGATAACTTTAAAACGATTTATTTAGTATTTAAATAAAATTTTTATTAATTTTTTGCTTGTTACAGAAATAATCTACCTTGTTCATTTCTTCTGTATATATGTTTTTCGCTTCGATTACAATCTATATAAAGTCAATCACATTTTTAAAAGCAAAACTACTTTTTACAAAGCAATTTCTTAAAAGCTGTAAATGTACAATAAATAATTTATGCAAAAATATATATTTTAAAAAACTTCATATTTCTTACTACTATGTTTTTATCGTTGTTGGAGTTATATTTTTTTTTCTTATTTTTTATAAACTCTATAAAATCTTTGTCCTCAAAATGATGAAAATAAAGCTCATTTTGTGCATGTATTAATGCTTTTTGGTGATGGTTTTCAAACATGTCTTTATCTAAAGCTTGATCTTTACAAAGCTGTTAAAGGTGAACTGTATATCATTTCGGATCTGTTTAACTTTATCAAAATTGCTACGCATTTTAAAAGAGTTTACTTATGAACAAGAGCAATAAACATTAAAATTTTTAAATTTAGTTTTATTTTATTTTAATTTTTTTTAATTTAAATGTTTTATTAAATGATGGAAACCACTATTGTTAAACACAAAACTATTAGGGAATAGTGAGTTACTGAAACTAACTTTACCTTCATGATTTCTTCGTACTTTTCCACAGCTATGAATATTTCCTAATAATGTATTAAATTATATTAAAGTTTTTTTTCACATAACACAAGTAAGTTACAGTATATTTTGTGCCATATTACAGATTATTGGTATGTAATTTATTTTTGAAAACATTTTTTTTTCATAAAAAGAAATTTCGTTTGTAATTTTTTATCTAGAAAACTGTATTAGACATAAGTTTTTTAAGGAGTATGTGCATGTTATATTTTGATGTTGACAGTTTTATAGCATTAGCTTATTTATATTAAAAGTACTTAAATATTTATATATATATATATATCAAATTATATTTACTGTAATATATTTAAATAACCTTACTACAAACGATTTTGCTAAATAATATACAATAGTTTAAATAATTTTGTTAATTATTATGGAGAATTTTTGTTATATTTTCATTTAATTATAATGTAGCATATAAGTTTAAATAAATACAGTAATACTGAAAATTGTAGCCTATAAGTTTAAATAAATACAATAATACTGAAAGCTGTACTAAAAATTAGAAGTACCACTTTAACTATTTAAAAAAAAAATTATTTTATTTAAATAACACAAATAATAATTTTTTAATGCTGAAATACTGTTGTTTAATACTTACTTCCTGTTGTTCCACAAATATAAAAATAAATAATAAAAGGATTAAAACCTGTCTATTTTAAAGTTGGTAATTTAAACAAGAAAAACTAAAAATTTTAATTAACAAACAAATTTATTTCTATTTATATAACAAAAATAACAAATTTTAAAATGTAAAAAATATTTTGTTCAATACTTACATCCTGTTGATTCATAAGTATAAAAATAAATAATAAAAATTTAAAAACTGTCATACTAAACTTTTAAAACTGTTAATTTTAACAGTATTACTAAAATTACTTAAATTACAAATACTTATTTTCAAAAATATATATAATGTGTTTTATTTATATAAAAAATAACTTTCTAATAAAAGATTTTCCTGTGTTATTTAAAATAATTAAGATAATTGCTTTATCTTTTCTTTTACAAGATATAAGCTTTATAAAATGTAGCAAAACTGCTAAACTGTTTAATTAAAAGTACCATTTATTACCCATTTTAACAAACAGAAATAATTAAAATAAATTATTATCATTCTATTTGTATAGCAGAATTATTAATTTAAAAATAGTAAAATAATTTTGTTTAACTTACATCCTTTTGTTCCACAAACATAAAAATAAATAAGTAAGTTATAAAAAGCTATCAACCTTAAGCCTTAAAACAGGGTATTTAAACAAAATTTTACAATTTAAAATTAATAAACAAATCTTATTTTATTTATATACCAAAACTAACGAATTCAAAAATGTGAAAATAAGTTTGTGTAATACTTACATCCTGTTGTTGCACAAATATAAAAAAAATCTTAAAATTATTAAGAGCTGACATATTCAAATCTTAAAATAAGTAATTTAAAACAGTGATAGTATAACTTTAAAACTAATAAACAAAGCTAGTTTTATTAACACAAAAATGTAAAAATAATTTTGCTAAAGACTTACTGGCTGTTGTTCCACAAACATGAAAAATAATAACGACATTATAAAAAGCTGATAAATTTAAATCTTAAAATAAGTAATTGAAACAAAATTTTACAATTTAAAATAAACAAATCTAATTTTGTTGTATGACAATTTCCACATTTTCAAATGCAAAAAAAAATTATTACTTACAGGCTGTTGTTCCACAAACATAAAAATAAATATTAAAATTATTAAAAGCCTACATTTTTAAATTTCAAAAAAGGTAAAAAACTGTAATATTAAAATTTTCAAGTAATAAACAAATCTTATTATATTTAAATACCAAAATTGACAAATTTTTAAATAAAAAAATAATTTTGTTACTACTTACTGGCTGTTGTTCCACAAGCATAAAAATAAATAATAAAATTATAAAAAACTGGCTTATTTAGGCAAAAAAATAGCGATTAACACAGTCATATTAAGACTTAAAATTAACAAAAAAATACAATTTTGTTTATAAAGCAAAAATAACAAATTTTAAAATAAAAAAATATTTTGTTTAATACTTACAAACTGTTGTTCAATAAACATAAAAATAAATAATCAAACCATTAAAACCTGACATACTTGAATATTAAAATAGGTAATTTAAACTGTGATAATAAAATTTTAAATTAATAAACGAATCTAAATTTATTTATACCAAGAATAACAATTTTTGAAATGTAAAATTAATTATGTTTACTACTTACTGGCTGTTGTTCCACAAACATAAAAATGAATAATAAGATTATGAAACAGGCTTATTAGGATTTTAAATTAATAAATTTTAATATAAAAAAAATTAATGTGTGTTATACTTACTTCCTGTTGTTTCACAAACATAAAAAAATATAAAAATTATATAAATAGAACAGTTGTAATCTTAAAATAAGTTACTTAAACATTATTTATCTAACTTTAAACTGTTAAAAAGGTTTAATCTATAGAAATGCCAAAACTAGAAAATTTTAAAATGTAAATATGTTGCTTTTTACTACTTACTCTCTGTTGTTCCATAAACATAAAAATAAGTAAAATTGTTTTTTTAAAGATTATTATCAGAATGTTAAATTATTAATTAAATATAATTTTGTTCACTTATTAAAAAAATAAAGTTAAAATAATGTTAATTAATATTTAAAAATTTTAAACACTTAAAAAAAAGTTTTACCCAAAAATTCCGGCCTAAAAATTAAATGTAATTTTTTTTATTAATGCTATTATATATTAAAAAAAAAAACTACACTTTGCACACAATAACTTTAATCAAAACATGATAACTTTAATTAACATTTTTGTATAAAAATAAATATTTATTATGATTGAAAAAATATTTATATTTACCCCTGCCTGACATTCTTTTTTCTGGAATTTTCACTTTTTTGTTGTATCCTATTTTAATTTTCAAAATAAAAACAAATTATATATTAAGATGGTGTTGTTGTATTTAATTAATAAATAAAATACTGATATAGTTATTCTTATATTACTATTTGCTTATAGTTAATGTATTGCTACTCACCTTATAAGTTGTGTTTAGAAATGGAAGAAATTTTTTGTAATATTTCTTTAAATTGTAAATATTCAAATAATGAAAAACACTTTGAAATTTACACATAGACTTAACCTAAGTGTTTAAAAGTTCAAACTAAAACTAGAGATTTACTTGAAAAATAAAATATAGTTTGAAATTATTTGATTATTTTTAACATAATTTTTTATAATTAAACAAAGATATGCATAAACATTAACTAGGAATATTACATATCTTTGTTTTTAATAAACAAACAAGCATTTATATATATTACACAAACAAAAATTAATATTTTAACCCAGTTTCAAGTTGGTAATATTAGGATATACATTATACTAAATTTTAAATTCCTAAAATTAAATAAACAAGTATTTAAATTTAACAAACAAACAAGAATTATTTTTTAATTCATTTTCAAATTATAAATATTATAAGATATAACCGACCAAAATTTAAAAACCAAATAACAATCTTTAAATTTTAATAAACAAACACTTATTAATTAGTGATAAAAATTAAAGTTTTAATTCATTTTTGAGTTAGTAATATCATGATATACAATTGACAAAGATTTAAAAAATTAATAACAACCTTTAAATTTTAATAAACAAACACCTATTAATTAGTAATTAGTGATATTTAAATGTCGTAAATAGGAGGTTTTTGATCTATTGGGATAATAATAAACACACTAAAAATTTAGACCTTTTAGTTTTAAAGAACAATAGTTATCATCTTTCAAAATTCTGACAAGAAAGAATAAAAACAACTAGATTTATTTAATAAATAAAATATGGTTCGAAATTATTTGATTATTTTTAACATAAATTTTTATAAATAAAAAAAGATATGCATAAACAATAACTAAAAATTTTACATATCTTTGATTTTTAATAAACAAACAAGCATTTAAATATATTATACAAACAAAAATTAATATTTTAACCGAGTTTTATGTTGTCAATATCAGGATATACATTAGATTAAATTTTAAATTCCTAAAATTGATTTTTGATTTTTATTAAATAAACAAGCATTTACATATGATAAATAAACAAAAATTATTTTTCAAAAATGTTTTTAACTACTTATATTATAAAATACATTATATTAAATTTTGAATACTTAATGTCGAACTTTAATTTTTAATGAACAAACAATAAATTAAATATAATAAACAAACAAAAATTAAATTTTTCATCTATTTTTAAGTTACCTCTATCATGATATACAATTGACCAAGATTTAAAAAAGTAATAACAATCTTTGAATTTTAATAAACAAACACTTATTAATTATTAATTAGTGATAAAAATTAAAATTTTAATTCATTTTTGAGTTACTGCTATCATGATATACAATAAACCAAAATTTAAAAAAGTAATAACAATCTTTAAATTTTAATAAATAAACACTTATTAATTATTAATTAGTGATAAAAATTAAAAATTTAATTTATTTTGAGTTACTGCTATCATGATATACAATAGAACAAAATTTAAAAAAGTAATAACAATCTTTAAATTTTATTAAATAAACACCTATTAATTAACAATTAGTGATAAAAATTAAAATTTTAATTCATTTTTGAGTTACCAATTTCATGATATACAAATGGCCAAGATTTAAAAAATAAATAACAATCTTTAAATTTTATTAAATAAACACCTATTAATTAGTAATTAGTGATGAAAATTAAAATTTTAATTTATTTTTGAGTTATAAATATTATAATATATAACTGACCAAAATTTGAAAACTTAATAACAATCTTTAAATTTTAAAAAACAAACATCTATTAATTAGTAATTAGTAATAATTAAATCTTGTTAATACGAGAATGAAAGCATAATCTGATAATAAACAACATACTAAAATTTCAGATTTTTAAATTCTAAGGAACAAAAGATATCTTTTTTCAAAATTGGGACTAGAAAGAATAAAAATAATAATAACTAGATTTATTTGATAAATAAAATATGGTTCGAAATTATTTGATTATTTTTAACATAAATTTTTCCAAATAAAAAAAGATATGCATAAACATTAACTAAGAATATTACATATCTTCGAATAAACAAACAAGCATTTATATATACTATACACACAAAAACTAATATTTAATGCAGTTTTAAGTTGTTTATATCAGGATATAGATTATACCAAATTTTAAATTCCTAAAATTGATTTTTGATTTAAATTAAATAAACAAGCATTTAAATATGATAAACAATTGAAACTTATTTTTCAAATATGTTTTTTAACTACTTATATTTTAAAATACATCATACCAAATTTTTAATGCTTAATATCGGACTTTAACTTTTAATCAACAAACAAGCATTTAAATATAATAAACAAACAAGAATTAAATTTTATTTCATTTTCAAGTTATAAATATTATAACATATAACTGACCAAAATTTAAAAACCTAATAACAATCATTAAATTTAAATAAACAAACACCTATTTATTAGGAATTAGTGTCAATAATTAAAATTTTAATTTATTTTTGAGTTACTAATATCATAATATACAATTGACAAAAATTTAAAAAATTAACAACAACCTTTAAATTTAAATAAACAAACACTTATTAATTAGTATTTAGTGATTAAAAATTAAAATTTTAAAATTCAGTTTTGAGTTACTAATATCATGATATACAATTGACCAAGATTTGAAAAATTAATAACAACCTTTAAATTTTAATAAAGAAACACCCTTTAATTAGTAATTAGTGATAAGTGATAAAAATTAAAATTTTAATTCATTTTTGAGTTACTGATATCATGATATACAATTGACCAAGATTTAAAAAATAAATAACAAACTTTAAATTTTAATTAATAAACACCTATTAATTGGTAATTAGTGAAAAAAATTAAAATTTTAATTCATTTTTGAGTTACTAATATCATGATATACAAATGGTCAAGATTTAAAAAATTAATAACAATCTTTAAATTTTATTAAATAAACACCTATTAATTAGTAATTAGTGATAAAAATCAAAATTTTAATTCATTTTTGAGTTACCAATATCATGATATACAAATGGCTAAGATTTAAAAAATAAATAACAAACTTTAAATTTTAATAAATAAACACCTATTAATTAGTAATTAGTAATAATTAAATGTTGTAAATAAGAGAATGAAAACACAATCTGATAATAAACAACATACTAAAATTTCAAAACTGTAAATGTTCACAAACAAAAGTTATTTTAACTCAAAATTTACAGCTTATAAGACACTGGAAAAGATTAATAATAATAATAATAATAATAATAATAATAATAATACTGACAATAACAATATGTTTCGAAATCTAAGATTTCGAACCATAATAATAAATACACTGACAATAACAATATGTTTCGAAATCTAAAATTTCGAACCATAACTAGATTTATTTGATAAATAAAATATGGTTCGAAATTATTTGATTATTTATCATAAATTTTTATAAATAAAAAAAGATATGCATAAACATTAACTAAGAATATTACTTATCTTTAATTTTCAATTAACAAACAAGCATTTATTTACATTATACAAACAAAAATTATTATTTAACCTAGTTTTAGGTTGTTAATATTAGGATACACATTATACTAAATTTTAAATATCCAATATTGATTTTTGATTTTTATTAAATAAACAAGCTTTTAAATATGATAAATAAACAATGATTATTTTTTAAATATCTTTTTTACCTACTTATATTATCAAATACATCATACCAAAATTTTAATGCTTAATATCAGACTTTAATTTTTAATAAACAAACAAGCATTTAAATATAATAAACAAACAAAAAGTAAATTTTGAATTTAATTTTGAGTTATAAATATTATAATATATAACTGACCAAAATTTGAAAACCTAATAACAATTTTTTAATTTTAATGAACAAACACCTATTAATTGGTAATTAGTGACAAATATTAAAATTTTAATTCATTTTTGAGTTACTAATATCATGATATACAAATGGTCAAGATTTAAAAAATTAATAACAATCTTTAAATTTTATTAAATAAACACCTATTAATTAGTAATTAGTGATAAAAATCAAAATTTTAATTCATTTTTGAGTTACCAATTTCACGATATACAAATGGCTAAGATTTAAAAAATAAATAACAAACTTTAAATTTTAATAAATAAACACCTATTAATTAGTAATTAGTAATAATTAAATGTTGTAAATAGGAGAATGAAAACACAATCTGATAATAAACAACATACTAAAATTTCAAAACTGTAAATGTTCACAAACAAAAGTTATTTTAACTTAAAATTTACAGCTTATAAGACACAGGAAAAGATTAATAATAATAATAATAATAATAATAATACTGACAATAACAATATGTTTCGAAATCTAAGATTTCGAACCATAACTAGATTTATTTGATAAATAAAATATGGTTCGAAATTATTTGATTATTTATCATAAATTTTTATAAATAAAAAAAGATATGCATAAACATTAACTAAGAATATTACTTATCTTTAATTTTCAATTAACAAACAAGCATTTATTTACATTATACAAACAAAAATTATTATTTAACCTAGTTTTAGGTTGTTAATATTAGGATACACATTATACTAAATTTTAAATATCCAATATTGATTTTTGATTTTTATTAAATAAACAAGCTTTTAAATATGATAAATAAACAATAATTATTTTTTTTAAATATCTTTTTTACCTACTTATATTATCAAATACATCATACCAAAATTTTAATGCTTAATATCAGACTTTAATTTTTAATAAACAAACAAGCATTTAAATATAATAAACAAACAAAAAGTAAATTTTGAATTTAATTTTGAGTTATAAATATTATAATATATAACTGACCAAAATTTGAAAATCTAATAACAATTTTTAAATTTTAATGAACAAACACCTATTAATTGGTAATTAGTGACAAATATTAAAATTTTAATTCATTTTTGAGTTACTAATATCATGATATACAAATGGTCAAGATTTAAAAAATTAATAACAATCTTTAAATTTGAATAAACAAACACCTACTAATTAGTGATTAGTGACAAAAATTAAAATTTTAATTCATTTTTGAGTTACTATTATCATGATATAAAATTGACCAAGATTTAAAAAAATTAACAACAACCTTTAAATTTTAATAAACAAACACCTATTAATTAGTAATTAGTAAAGAAAATTAAAATTTTAATTCATTTTTGAGTTACCAATATCATGATATACAAATGGCCAAGATTTAAAGTATAAATAACAATCTTTAAATTTTAATAAATAAACACCTATTAATTAGTAATTAGTGATAAAAATTAAAATTTTAATTTATTTTTGAGTTACTAATATCATAATGTACAAATGGCAAATATTTAAAGTATAAATAACAATCTTTAAATTTTATTAAATAAACACCTATTAATTAGTAATTAGTAAAAAAAAATTAAAATTTTAATTCATTTTTGAGTTACTAATATCATGATAAACAAATGGCCAAGATTTAAAAAATAAATAACAATCTTTAAATTTTTATAAATAAACACCTATTAATTAGTAATTAGTAATAATTAAATGTTGTAAATAGGAGAATGAAAACACAATCTGATAATAAACAACATACTAAAATTTCAAAACTGTAAATGTTCACAAACAAAAGTTATTTTAACTCAAAATTTACAGCTTATAACACACTGGAAAAGATTAATAATAATAATAATACTGACAATAACAATATGTTTCGAAATCTAAGATTTCGAACCATAATAATACTGACAATAACAATATGTTTCGAAATCTAAGATTTCGAACCATAATAATAATAATGACAATAACAATATGTTCGAAATCTAAGATTTGAAACCATAATTATTGGATTAAGGAAATTTCAGAACAAAATTATTTCAAAAGTTTCAAAATATCAATCTTTAATTTTTTAATCAACAAACAAGTAATTAAATATAGACTTAACAAACAAAAATTAATTTTTTAACCCAGTTTTAAGTTTTTGATATTTAAATATACATTAGACCAAGTTTTAAATGCCCAAAATTGATTTTTGATTTTCATTGAACAAACAAGCATTTAAATATAATAAACAAACAAAAATTTTTTTTTAAATATGTATTTTAACTACTAATATTATGAAATACATTATACTAAATTTTAAATGCTTAAAATCAAACTTTAATTTTTAATAAACAAACAAGAATTTAAATATAATAAACATACTAAAATTAAATATTTAATCCATTTTTGAGTTAATAATATTATGATATATAACTGACCAAAATTTAACAACATAATAACGATTCCTAAATTTTAATAAACAAACACCTATTAATTACTAATTAATAATATTTAAATTACCAAAATAGGAGGATTGAAACACGATATGATAATAAACAACATACTAAAATTTCAGAACTGCTAATGTTTTAGAACAAAAGTTATTTTAACTCAAAATTTACGGCTTATAAGACACTGGAAAAGATTAATCTGAAGAATAACTAGATTTATTTGATAAATAAAATATGGTTCGAAATTATTTGATTATATTTAGCATAAATTTTAATAAATAAATAAAGATATGGGTAAACATTCACTAAGAATATTACATATCTTTGATTTTTAATAAACAAACAAGCATTTAAATATATAATACATACAAAAATTAATATTTTAACCGAGTTTTAAGTTGTTAATACCAGGATACACATTATGCTAAATTTTAAATTCCTAAAATCAATTTTTGATTTTTATTAAATAAACAAGCATTTACATTTAATAAATAAACAAAAATTATTTTTCAAATATGTTTTTTAACTACTTATATTATAAAATACATTATATTAAATTTTGAATACTAAATGTCGAACTTTAAATTTAAATAAATATACAATAATTTAAATATAATAAACAAACAAAAATTAAATTTTTTATCTATTTTGAGTTACTAATATAATGATATACAATAGATCAAGATTTAAAAAAGTGATAACAATTTTTAAATTTTAATAAATAAACATCTATTAATTAGTAATTAGTGATAAAAATTTA